>NW_022588075.1:0-24401 GCF_009834535.1 Camelus ferus | reverse complement strand
AACTGCAGGAACACAAACCGGCACTAGGAAACAGACTGAGAAAGCAGAGTAAAAGTTTCTCCTGCAACCCTTCCCTTTGTGCTAGATGAACGAACGTCTCTCCACATGCTCAGTTGCTGAGAGATAAGTGTGTGTGAAAGCCTCCTTCACCTAGCTTGTTGGGAAACAAAGTTTCTTTTCAATTGCTAACTCCACTCCATACATATATATGGGGAGGTACTAGCTCCAACTCGTTTTACAGTGAAAACTGCAGGAACCAAACCGGCTACAGGAAACAGACTGAGAAACAAGAGTAAAAGTTTCTTCTCTCTGCAAACCGTACCTTTTGCTAGATGAAACGAACGTCTCTCCACATGCTCAGTTTGAGGATAATTGTGTGGAAAGCCGTCCTTCAAATGCTTGTTGGAACACAAGTTCTTTCTTTTCAGTGCAACTCCATTCCATACAATATTATGGGAGGTACAAGCTCCAAATCTTTTTTACACTGAAAACTGCAGGAACTTTAAAAACCGCAGTTAGGAAACAGACTGAGAAAACCAGAGTAAAGTTTCTCCTGCCACCCGTCCATTTGTGGTAGATGAACGAACGTCTCTCCAAATGCTCAGTTCTGAGAGATACGGTGTGAAAGCCGTTCTTCGCCTCGCTTTTGGGAACACAAAGTTTCTTTTCAGTTGCAAACGCCACTCCATACATATATAAGAGGAAATACTGCTCCCAACTCGGTTTACAGTGAAAACTGCAGAACTTCAAACAGGCAACAGGAAACAGACTGAGAAACCAGAGAAAAAATTTCTCCTGCAACCCGTTCCCTTTGTGCTAGATGAACGCACGTCTCCCCACCTGCTCAGTTCTGAGAGATATATGTGTGTGAAAGCCGTCCTTCACCTAGCTTGTTGGGAACACATAGTTTCTTTTCAATTGCAATCTCCACTCCATACATATAAATGCGGAGGTTCTAGCTCCAACTCGATTTTACAGTGAAAACTGCAGGAACTTCAAACCGGTAACAGGACACAGAATGAGAAACCAGCGTAAAAGTTTCCCCTGCAACCGTTCCCTTTGTCCCAAATGAACGAATGTATCTCCACATGCTCAATTCTGAGAGATAAGTGTGTGTGAAAGCCGTCCTTCACCTAGCTTTTTGGGAACACAAAGTTTCTTTTCAATTGCAAACTGCACTCCATAAATATATATGGGGAGGTACAAGCTCCAACTCGGTTTTACAGTGAAAACTGCAGGAACTTCAAACCGGCACTAGGAAACAGACTGAGAAACCAGAGTAAAAATTTCTCCTGCAACGCGTTCCTTTTCTGCTAGATGAACGAACGTCTCTCCACATGCTCAATTCTGAGAGATATATGTGTGTGAAAGCCGTCCTTCACGTAGTTTGATTTGAACACAAAGCTTCTTTTCCCTTGAAAACTCCACTCGATACATATATATGGGGAGGTACTAGCTCCAACTCGGTTTTACAGTGAAAACAGCAGGAACTTCAAACCGACACTAGGAAACAGTCTGAGAAACCAGAGTAAATGTTTCTCCTGCAAAACATTTCCTTTGTGCTAGATGAATGAATGTCTCTCCACATGCTCAGTTCTGAGGGATAAGTGTATTTGAAAGCCGTCCTTCTCCTAGCTTGTTGGGAACACAAAGATGCTTTTCACTTGCAAATTCCACTCCAAACATATATATGGGGAGGTACTAGCTCCAACTCGGTTTTACAGTGAAAACTGCAGGAACTTCAAACCGGCAACAGGAAACAGACTGAGAAACCAGAGTAAAAGTTTCTCCTGCAACCCGTTCTTTTTTTGTGCTAGATAAACGAACGTCTCTCCACATACTCAGTTCTGAGAGATAAGTGTGTGTGAAAGCCGTCCTTCAAATAGCTTGTTGGGAACACAAAGTTTCTTTTCAGTTGCAAACTCCACTCCATAAATATATATGGGGAGGTACTAGCTCCAAATCTTTTTTAGAGTGAAAATTTCAGGAACTTCAAACCTGCAGTTGGAAACAGACTGAAAAACCAGAGAAAAAGTTTCTCCTGCAACCCGTTCCCTTTGTGCTAGATGAACGAACGTCTCTCCACATGCTTAGTTCTGAGAGATAAGTGTGTGTGAAAGCCGTCCTCCACATAGCTTGTTGGGAACACAAAGTTTCTTTTCACTTGCAAACTCCACTCCATACATATATATTGGGAGGTACTAGCTCCATCTCGGTTTTACAGTGAAAACTGCAGGAACTTCAAACCGGCACTAGGAAACAGACTGAGAAACCAGAGTAAAAGTTTCTCCTGCAACCCGTTCCCTTTGTGCTAGATGAACGAACGTCTCTCCACATGCTCAGTTCTGAGAGATAATTGTGTGTGAATGTCGTCCTTCACCTAGCTTGTAGGGAACACAAAGTTCCTTTTCACTTGCAAACTCCACTCCATACTTATATATGGGGAGGTATTAGCTCCAACTCGGTTTTACAGTGAAAACTGCAGGAACTTCAAACCGGCACTAGGAAACATACTGGGAAACCAGAGTAAAAGTTTCTCATGCATTCCTATCCCTTTGTGCTAGATGAACGAACCTCTCCCACTTGCTGAGTTCTGAGAGATAATTGTGTGTGAAAGCCGTCCTTCACCTAGATTGTTCGGTACACAAAGTTTCTTGTCATTTGCAAACTCCACTCCATACATATATATAGGGAGGTTCTAGCTCCAACTGGGTTTTACAGTGAAAACTGCAGGAACTTCAAACCGGCAACAGGACACAGACTGAGAAACCAGAATAAAAGATACTCCTGCAACCCGTTCCCTTTGTGCCAGATGAACGAAGGTATCTCCACATGCTCAGTTCTGAGAGATATGTGTGTGTGAAAGCCGTCCTTCACCAAGCTTGTTTTGAACACAAAGTTTCTTTTCACTTGTAAACTCCACTCCATACATATATATGGGGAGGTACTAGCTCAAACTCGGTTTTACAGTGAAAACAGCAGGATATTCAAACCGGCACTAGGAAACAGACTGAGAAAGCAGAGTAAATGTATCTCCTGCAAAACGTTCCCTTTGTGCTAGATGAACGAACGTCTCTCCACATGCTCAGTTCTGAGAGAGAAGTGTATTTAAAAGCCGTCCTTCTCCTAGCTTGTTGGGAACACAAACATTCTTTTCACTAGCAAACTCCACTCCATACATATATATGGGGAAATACTAGATCCAACTCGGTTTTACAGTGAAAACTGCAGGATCTTCAAACCGGCACTAGGAAACAGACTGAGAAAGCAGAGTAAAAGTTTCTCCTGCAACCCGTTCCCTTTGTGCTAGATGAACGAACGTCTCTCCACATGCTCAGTTCTGAGAGATAAGTGTGTGTGAAAGCCGTCTTTCACCTAACTTGTTGGGAAAACAAAGTTTCTTTTCAATTGCAAACTCCACTCCATACATATATATGGGGAGGTACTAGCTCCAAATCGGTTTTACAGTGAAAACTGCAGGAACTTCAAACCGGCAACAGGAAACAGACTGAGAAACCAGAGTAAAAGTTTCTCCTGCAAACCGTACCCTTTGTGCTAGATGAAAGAACGTCTCTCCACATGCTCAGTTCTGAGAGATAAGTGTGTGTGAAAGCCGTCCTTCAAATAGCTTGTTGGGAACACAAAGTTTCTTTTCAGGTGCAAACCCCATTCCATACATATATATGGGGAGGTACAAGCTCCAAATCTTTTTTACACTGAAAACTGCAGGAACTTTAAACCGGCAGTAGGAAACAGACTGAGAAACCAGAGTAAAAGTTTTTCCTGCCACCCGTTCCATTTGTGGTAGATGAACGAACGTCTCCCCAAATGCTCAGTTCTGAGAGATACGTGTGTGTGAAAGCCGTTCTTCGCCTAACTTTTTGGGAACACAAAGTTTCTTTTCAGTTGCAAACTCCACTCCATACATATATAAGGGGAGATACTAGCTCCAACTCGGTTTTACAGTGAAAACTGCAGGAACTTCAAACCGGCAACAGGAAAAGACTGAGAAACCAGAGTAAAAATTTCTCCTGCAACCCGTTCCCTTTGTGCTAGATGAACGCACGTCTCCCCACCTGCTCAGTTCTGAGAGATAAGTGTGTGTGAAAGCCGTCCTTCACCTAGCTTGTTGAGAACACATAATTTCTTTTCAATTGCAATCTCCACTGCATACATATAAATGGGGAGGTTCTAGCTCCAACTCGATATTACAGTGAAAACTGCAGGAACTTCAAACCGGTAACAGGACACAGAATGAGAAACCAGAGTAAAAGTTTTCCGAGCAACCGTTCCCTTTGTCCCAGATGAACGAATGTATCTCCACATGCTCAATTCTGAGAGATAAGTGTGTGTGAAAGCCGTACTTCAACTAGCTTTTTGGGAACACAAAGATACTTTTCAATTTCAAACTGCACTCCATATATATATATGGGAAGGTACAAGCTCCAAATCGTTTTTACAGTGAAAACTGCAGGAACTTCAAACCGGCACTAGGAAACAGTCTGAGAAACCAGAGTAAATGTTTCTCCTGCAAAACATTTCCTTTGTGTTAGATGAACGAACGTCTCTCCACATGCTCAGTTCTGAGGGATAAGTGTATTTGAAAGCCGTCCTTCTCCTAGCTTGTTGGGAACACAAAGATGCTTTTCACTTGCAAATTCCACTCCATACATATATATGGGGAGGTACAAGCTCCAACTCGGTTTTACAGTGAAAACTGCAGGAACTTCAAACCGGCACTAGGAAACAGACTGAGAAACCAGAGTAAAATTTTCTCCTGCAACCCGTTCCCTTTGTGCTAGATAAACGAACGTCTCTCCACATACTCAGTTCTGAGAGATAAGTGTGTGTGAAAGCCGTCCTTCAAATAGCTTGTTGGGAACACAAAGTTTCTTTTCAGTTGCAAACTCCACTCCATAAATATATATGGGGAGGTACTAGCTCCAAATCTTTTTTAGAGTGAAAATTTCAGGAACTTCAAACCTGCAGTTGGAAACAGACTGAGAAACCAGAGAAAAAGTTTCTCCTGCAAACCGTTCCCTTTGTGCTAGATGAACGAAAGTCTCTCCACATGCTCAGTTCTGAGAGGTAAGTGTGTGTGAAAGCCGTCCTTCACCTAGCTTGTTGGGAACACAAAGTTTCTTTTCACTTGCAAACCCCACTCCATACATATATATGGGGAGGTACTAGCTCCAACTCGGTTTTACAGTGAAAACTGCAGGAACTTCAAACCGGCACTAGGAAACATACTGAGAAACAAGAGTAAAAGTATCTCCTGCAAACCTTTCCCTTTGTGCTAGATGAACGAACGTCTCTCCACATGCTTAGTTCTGAGAGATAAGTGTGTGTGAAAGCCGTCCTCCACATAGCTTGTTGGGAACACAAAGATTCTTTTCACTTGCAAACTCCACTCCATACGTATATATTGGGTGGTACTAGCTCCATCTCGCTTTTACAGTGAAAACTGCAGGAATTTCAAACCGGCACTAGGAAACAGACTGAGAAACCAGAGTAAAATTTTCTCCTGCAACCCGTTCCCTTTGTGCTAGATAAACGAACGTCTCTCCACATACTCAGTTCTGAGAGATAAGTGTGTGTGAAAGCCGTCCTTCAAATAGCTTGTTGGGAACACAAAGTTTCTTTTCAGTTGCAAACTCCACTCCATAAATATATATGGGGAGGTACTAGCTCCAAATCTTTTTTAGAGTGAAAATTTCAGGAACTTCAAACCTGCAGTTGGAAACAGACTGAGAAACCAGAGAAAAAGTTTCTCCTGCAACCCGTTCCCTTTGTGCTAGATGAACGAAAGTCTCTCCACATGCTCAGTTCTGAGAGGTAAGTGTGTGTGAAAGCCGTCCTTCACCTAGCTTGTTGGGAACACAAAGTTTCTTTTCACTTGCAAACCCCACTCCATACATATATATGGGGAGGTACTAGATTCAACTCGGTTTTACAGTGAAAACTGCAGGAACTTCAAACCGGCACTAGGAAACATACTGAGAAACAAGAGTAAAAGTATCTCCTGCAAACCTTTCCCTTTGTGCTAGATGAACGAACGTCTCTCCACATGCTTAGTTCTGAGAGATAAGTGTGTGTGAAAGCCGTCCTCCACATAGCTTGTTGGGAACACAAAGATTCTTTTCACTTGCAAACTCCACTCCATACGTATATATTGGGTGGTACTAGCTCCATCTCGCTTTTACAGTGAAAACTGCAGGAACTTCAAACCGGCACTAGGAAACAGACTGAGAAACCAGAGTAAAAGTTTCTCCTGCAACCCGTTCCCTTTGTGCTAGATGAACGAACGTCTCTCCACATGCTCAATTCTGAGACATAATTGTGTGTGAATGTCGTCCTTCACCTAGCTTGTTGGGAACACAAAGTTCCTTTTCACTTGCAAACTCCACTCCATACTTATATATGGGGAGGTATTAGCTCCAACTCGGTTTTACAGTGAAAACTGCAGGAACTTCAAACCGGCACTAGGAAACATACTGGGAAACCAGAGTAAAAGTTTCTCATGCATTCCTTTCCCTTTGTGCTAGATGAACGAACCTCTCCCACTTGCTGTGTTCTGAGAGATAAGTGTGTGTGAAAGCCGTCCTTCACCTAGCTTGTTGGGAACACATAGTTTCTTCTCACTTGCAAACTCCACTCCATACATAAATATGGGGTGGTTCTAGCTCCAACTGGGTTTTACAGTGAAAACTGCAGGAACTTCAAACCGGCAACAGGACACAGACTGAGAAACCAGAGTAAAAGTTTCTCCTGCAACCCGTTCCCTTTGTGCCAGATGAACGAAGGTATCTCTACATGCTCAGTTCTGAGAGATAAGTGTGTGTGAAAGCCGTTCTTCATCTAGCTTGTTGGGAACACAAAGTTTCTTTTCACTTGCAAACTCCACTCCATACATATATATGGGGAGGTACTAGCTCCAACTCGGTTTTACAGTGAAAATTGCAGGAACTTCAAACCGGCAGTAGGAAACAGACTGAGAAACCAGAGTAAAAGTTTCTCCTGCAACCCGTTCCGTTTCTGGTAGATGAACGAACGTCTCTCCAAATGCTCAGTTCTGAGAGATAAATGTGTGTGAAAGCCGTCCTTCACCTAGATTGTTCGGTACACAAAGTTTCTTGTCATTTGCAAACTCCACTCCATACATATATATAGGGAGGTTCTAGCTCCAACTGGGTTTTACAGTGAAAACTGCAGGAACTTCAAACCGGCAACAGGACACAGACTGAGAAACCAGAATAAAAGATACTCCTGCAACCCGTTCCCTTTGTGCCAGATGAACGAAGGTATCTCCAAATGCTCAGTTCTGAGAGATAAGTGTGTGTGAAAGCCGTCCTTCACCTAGCTTGTTGGGAACACATAGTTTCTTTTCAATTGCAATCTCCACTCCATACATATAAATGGGGAGGTTATAGCTCCAACTCGATTTTACAGTGAAAACTGCAGGAACTTCAAACCGGTAACAGGACACAGAATGAGAAACCAGCGTAAAAGTTTCCCCTGCAACCGTTCCCTTTGTCCCAAATGAACGAATGTATCTCCACATGCTCAATTCTGAGAGATAAGTGTGTGTGAAAGCCGTCCTTCACCTAGCTTTTTGGGAACACAAAGTTTCTTTTCAATTGCAAACTGCACTCCATACATATATATGGGGAGGTACAAGCTCCAACTCGGTTTTACAGTGAAAACTGCAGGAACTTCAAACCGGCACTAGGAAACAGACTGAGAAACCAGAGTAAAAATTTCTCCTGCAACGCGTTCCTTTTCTGCTAGATGAACGAACGTCTCTCCACATGCTCAATTCTGAGAGATATATGTGTGTGAAAGCCGTCCTTCACGTAGTTTGATTTGAACACAAAGCTTCTTTTCCCTTGAAAACTCCACTCGATACATATATATGGGGAGGTACTAGCTCCAACTCGGTTTTACAGTGAAAACAGCAGGAACTTCAAACCGACACTAGGAAACAGTCTGAGAAACCATAGTAAATGTTTCTCCTGCAAAACATTTCCTTTGTGCTAGATGAATGAATGTCTCTCCACATGCTCAGTTCTGAGGGATAAGTGTATTTGAAAGCCGTCCTTCTCCTAGCTTGTTGGGAACACAAAGATGCTTTTCACTTGCAAATTCCACTCCAAACATATATATGGGGAGGTACTAGCTCCAACTCGGTTTTACAGTGAAAACTGCAGGAACTTCAAACCGGCAACAGGACACAGACTGAGAAACCAGAATAAAAGATACTCCTGCAACCCGTTCCCTTTGTGCCAGATGAACGAAGTTATCTCCACATGCTCAGTTCTGAGAGATATGTGTGTGTGAAAGCCGACTTCACCAAGCTTGTTTTGAACACAAAGTTTCTTTTCACTTGTAAATTCCACTCCATACATATATATGGGGAGGTACTAGCTCCAACTCGGTTTTACAGTGAAAACAGCAGGAAATTCAAACCGGCACTAGGAAACAGACTGAGAAAGCAGAGTAAATGTATCTCCTGCAAAACGTTCCCTTTGTGCTAGATGAACGAACGTCTCTCCACTTGCTCAGTTCTGAGAGAGAAGTGTATTTAAAAGCCGTCCTTCTCCTAGCTTGTTGGGAACACAAACATTCTTATCACTTGCAAACTCCACTCCATACATATATATGGGGAAATACTAGATCCAACTCGGTTTTACAGTGAAAACTGCAGGATTTTCAAACCGGCACTAGGAAACAGACTGAGAAAGCAGAGTAAAAGTTTCTCCTGCAACCCGTTCCCTTTGTGCTAGATGAACGAACGTCTCTCCACATGCTCAGTTCTGAGAGATAAGTGTGTGTGAAAGCCGTCCTTCACCTAGCTTGTTGGGAACACAAAGTTTCTTTTCAATTGCAAACTCCACTCCATACATATATATGGGGAGGTACTAGCTCCAAATCGATTTTACAGTGAAAACTGCAGGAACTTCAAACCGGCAACAGGAAACAGACTGAGAAACCAGAGTAAAAGTTTCTCCTGCAAACCGTACCCTTTGTGCTAGATGAAAGAACGTCTCTCCACATGCTCATGTTCTGAGAGATAAGTGTGTGTGAAAGCCGTCCTTCAAATAGCTTGTTGGGAACACAAAGTTTCTTTTCAGGTGCAAACTCCATTCCATACATATATATGGGGAGGTACAAGCTCCAAATCTTTTTTACAGTGAAAACTGCAGGAACTTTAAACCGGTAGTAGGAAACAGACTGAGAAACCAGAGTAAAAGTTTTTCCTGCCACCCGTTCCATTTGTGGTAGATGAACGAACGTCTCTCCAAATGCTCAGTTCTGAGAGATACGTGTGTGTGAAAGCCGTTCTTCGCCTAACTTTTTGGGAACACAAAGTTTCTTTTCAGTTGCAAACTCCACTCCATACATATATAAGAGGAGATACTAGCTCCAACTCGGTTTTACAGTGAAAACTGCAGGAACTTCAAACCGGCAACAGGAAAAAGACTGAGAAACCAGAGTAAAAATTTCTCCTGCAACCCGTTCCCTTTGTGCTAGATGAACGCACGTCTCCCCACCTGCTCAGTTCTGAGAGATAAGTGTGTGTGAAAGCCGTCCTTCACCTAGCTTGTTGAGAACACATAATTTCTTTTCAATTGCAATCTCCACTGCATACATATAAATGGGGAGGTTCTAGCTCCAACTCGATATTACAGTGAAAACTGCAGGAACTTCAAACCGGTAACAGGACACAGAATGAGAAACCAGAGTAAAATTTTTCCGTGCAACCGTTCCCTTTGTCCCAGATGAACGAATGTATCTCCACATGCTCAATTCTGAGAGATAAGTGTGTGTGAAAGCCGTACTTCACCTAGCTTTTTGGGAACACAAAGATTCTTTTCAATTTCAAACTGCACTCCATACATATATATGGGAAGGTACAAGCTCCAAATCGTTTTTACAGTGAAAACTGCAGGAACTTCAAACCGGCACTAGGAAACAGTCTGAGAAACCAGAGTAAATGTTTCTCCTGCAAAACATTTCCTTTGTGTTAGATGAACGAACGTCTCTGCACATGCTCAGTTCTGAGGGATAAGTGTATTTGAAAGCCGTCCTTCTCCTAGCTTGTTGGGAACACAAAGATGCTTTTCACTTGCAAATTCCACTCCATACATATATATGGGGAGGTACAAGCTCCAACTCGGTTTTACAGTGAAAACTGCAGGAACTTCAAACCGGCACTAGGAAACAGACTGAGAAACCAGAGTAAAATTTTCTCCTGCAACCCGTTCCCTTTGTGCTAGATAAACGAACGTCTCTCCACATACTCAGTTCTGAGAGATAAGTGTGTGTGAAAGCCGTCCTTCAAATAGCTTGTTGGGAACACAAAGTTTCTTTTCAGTTGCAAACTCCACTCCATAAATATATATGGGGAGGTACTAGCTCCAAATCTTTTTTAGAGTGAAAATTTCAGGAACTTCAAACCTGCAGTTGGAAACAGACTGAGAAACCAGAGAAAAAGTTTCCCCTGCAACCCGTTCCCTTTGTGCTAGATGAACGAACGACTCTCCACATGCTCATTTCTGAGAGGTAAGTGTGTGTGAAAGCCGTCCTTCACCTAGCTTGTTGGGAACACAAAGTTTCTTTTCACTTGCAAACCCCACTCCATACATATATATGGGGAGGTACTAGCTCCAACTCGGTTTTACAGTGAAAACTGCAGGAACTTCAAACCGGCAACAGGACACAGACTGAGAAACCAGAGTAAAAGATATCTCCTGCAACCCGTTCCCTTTGTGCTAGATGAACGAACGTATCTCCACATGCTCAGTTCTGAGAGATAAGTGTGTGTGAAAGCCGTCCTTCAACTAGCTTGTTGGGAACACAAAGTTTCTTTTCAATTGCAAACTCCACTCCATACATATATATGGGGAGGTACTAGCTCCAACTCGGTTTTACAGTGAAAACTGCAGGAACTTCAAACCGGCACTAGGAAACAGACTGAGAAACCAGAGTAAAAGTTTCTCCTGCAACCCGTTCCCTTTGTGCTAGATGAACGAACGTCTCTCCACATGCTCAGTTCTGAGAGATAAGTGTGTGTGAAAGCCGTCCTTCACCTAGCTTGTTGGGAACACAAAGTTTCTTTTCAGTTGCAAACTCCACTCCATACATATATATGGGGAGGTACTAGCTCCAACTCGGTTTTACAGTGAAAACTGCAGGAACTTCAAACCGGCAGTAGGAAACATACTGAGAAACCAGAGTAAAAGTTTCTCCTGCAACCCGTTCCCATTTGTGCTAGATGAACGAACGTCTCTCCATATGCTCAGTTCTGAGAGATAAGTGTGTGTGAAAGACGTCCTCCACATAGATTGTTGGGAACACAATAGTTTCTTTCAATTGCAAACTCCACTCCATACATATATATGGGGAGGTACTAGCTCCAACTCGGTTTTACAGTGAAAACTGCAGGAACTTCAAACCGGCACTAGGAAACAGACTGAGAAACCAGAGTAAAAGTTTCTCCTGCAATCCCGTTCCTTTGTGCTAGATGAACGAACGTCTCTCCACATGCTCAGTTCTGAGAGATAAGTGTGTGTGAAAGCCGTCCTCCACATAGATTGTTGGGAACACAAGTTTCTTTTCACTTGCAAACTCCACTCCATACATATATATGGGGAGGTACTAGCTCCAACTCGGTTTTACAGTGAAAACTGCAGGAACTTCAAACCGGCACGTAGGAAACAGACTGAGAAACCAGAGTAAAAGTTCTCCTGCAACCCGTTCCCTTTTGCTAGATGAACGAACGTCTCTCCACATGCTCAGTTCTGAGAGATAAGTGTGTGTGAAAGCCGTCCTTCACCTAGCTTTTTGGGAACACAAAGTTTCTTTTAAGTTTCAAACTGCTATCCATACATATATATGGGGTGGTACAAGCTCCAACTCGGTTTTACAGTGAAAACTGCAGGAACTTCAAACTGGCAGTAGGAAACAGACTGAGAAACTAGAGTAAAAGTTTCTCCTGCAACGGGTTCCCTTTGTGCTAGATGAACGAATGTCTCTCCACATGCTCAGTTCTGAGAGATATGTGTGTGTGAAAGCCGTCCTTCACCTAGCTTGTTTTGAACACAAAGCTTCTTTTCACTTGTAAACTCCACTCCATATATATATATGGGGAGGTACTAGCTCCAACTCGGTTTTACAGTGAAAACAGCAGGAAATCCAAACCGGCACTAGGAAACAGACTGAGAAAGCAGAGTAAATGTATCTCCTGCAAAACAGTTCCCTTTGTGCTAGATGAACGAACGTCTCTCCACATGCTCAGTTCTGAGAGAGAAGTGTATTTAAAAGCCGTCCTTCTCCTAGCTTGTTGGGAACACAAAGATTCTTTTCACTTGCAAACTCCACTCCATACATATATATGGGGAAATACTAGATCCAACTCGGTTTTACAGTGAAAACTGCAGGATCTTCAAACCGGCACTAGGAAACAGACTGAGAAAGCAGAGTAAAAGTTTCTCCTGCAACCCGTTCCCTTTGTGCTAGATGAACGAACGTCTCTCCACATGCTCAGTTCTGAGAGATAAGTGTGTGTGAAAGCCGTCCTTCACCTAGCTTGTTGGGAACACAAAGTTTCTTTTCACTTGCTAACTCCACTCCATACATATATATGGGGAGGTACTAGCTCCAACTCGGTTTTACAGTGAAAACTGCAGGAACACAAACCGGCTACAGGAAACAGACTGAGAAACCAGAGTAAAAGTTTCTCCTGCAAACCGTTCCCTTTGTGCTAGATGAACGAACGTCTCTCCACATGCTCAGTTCTGAGGGATAATTGTGTGTGAAAGCCGTCCTTCACATAGCTTGTTGGGAACACAAAGTTTCTTTTCACTTGCAAACTCCACTCCATACATATATATGGGGAGGTACTAGCTCCAACTCGGTTTTACAGTGAAAACTGCAGGAACTTCAAACCGGCACTAGGAAACAGACTGAGAAACCAGAGTAAAAGTTTCTCCTGCAACCCGTTCCATTTGTGCTAGATGAACGAACGTCTCTCCAAATGCTCAGTTCTGAGAGATAAGTGTGTGTGAAAGCCGTCCTTCACCTAGCTTGTTGGGAACACAAAGTTTCTTTTCAGTTGCAAACTCCACTCCATACATATATAAGGGGAGGTACTAGCTCCAACTCGGTTTTACAGTGAAAACTGCAGGAACTTCAAACCGGCAACAGGAAACAGACTGAGAAACCAGAGTAAAAAATTCTCCTGCAACCCGTTCCCTTTGTGCTAGATGAACGCACGTCTCTCCACATGCTCAGTTCTGAGAGATATAGTGTGTGTGAAAGCCGTCCTTCACCTAGCTTGTTGGGAACACAATAGTTTCTTTTCAATTGCAATCTCCACTCCATACATATAATGGGGAGGTTACTAGCTCCAACTCGATTTTACAGTGAAAACTGCAGGAACTTCAAACCGGTAACAGGACACAGACTGAGAAACCAGAGTAAAAGTTTCCCCTGCAACCGTTCCCTTTGTCCAGATGAACGAATGTATCTCCACATGCTCAGTTCTGAGAGATAAGTGTGTGTGAAAGCCGTCCTTCACCTAGCTTTTTGGGAACACAAAGTTTCTTTTCAATTGCAAACTGCACTCCATACATATATATGGGGAGGTACTAAGCTCCAACTCGGTTTTACAGTGAAAACTGCAGGAACTTCAAACCGGCACTAGGAAACAGACTGAGAAACCAGAGTAAAATTTCTCCTGCAACGCGTTCCTTTGCTGCTAGATGAACGAACGTCTCTCCACATGCTCAATTCTGAGAGATATATGTGTGTGAAAGCCGTCCTTCACGTAGTTTGATTGGAACACAAAGCTTCTTTTCCCTTGAAAACTCCACTCCGATACATATATATGGGGAGGTACTAGCTCCAACTCGGTTTTACAGTGAAAACAGCAGGAACTTCAAACCGGCACTAGGAAACAGTACTGAGAAACCAGAGTAAATGTTTCTCCTGCAAACAGTTCCCTTTGTGCTAGATGAATGAATGTCTCTCCACATGCTCAGTTCTGAGGGATAAGTGTATGTGAAAGCCGTCCTTCTCCTAGCTTGTTGGGAACACAAAGATTCTTTTCACTTGCAAACTCCACTCCATACATATATATGGGGAGGTACTAGCTCCAACTCGGTTTTACAGTGAAAACTGCAGGAACTTCAAACCGGCAACAGGAAACAGACTGAGAAACCAGAGTAAAAGTTTCTCCTGCAACCCGTTCCATTTTGTGCTAGATGAACGAACGTCTCTCCACATACTCAGTTCTGAGAGATAAGTGTGTGTGAAAGCCGTCCTTCAAATAGCTTGTTGGGAACACAAAGTTTCTTTTCAGTTGCAAACTCCACTCCATAAATATATATGGGGAGGTACTAGCTCCAAATCTTTTTTAGAGTGAAAATTTCAGGAACTTCAAACCTGCAGTTGGAAACAGACTGAAAAACCAGAGAAAAAGTTTCTCCTGCAACCCGTTCCCTTTGTGCTAGATGAACGAACGTCTCTCCACATGCTTAGTTCTGAGAGATAAGTGTGTGTGAAAGCCGTCCTCCACATAGCTTGTTGGGAACACAAAGTTTCTTTTCACTTGCAAACTCCACTCCATACATATATATTGGGAGGTACTAGCTCCATCTCGGTTTTACAGTGAAAACTGCAGGAACTTCAAACCGGCACTAGGAAACAGACTGAGAAACCAGAGTAAAAGTTTCTCCTGCAACCCGTTCCCTTTGTGCTAGATGAACGAACGTCTCTCCACATGCTCAGTTCTGAGAGATAATTGTGTGTGAATGTCGTCCTTCACCTAGCTTGTAGGGAACACAAAGTTCCTTTTCACTTGCAAACTCCACTCCATACTTATATATGGGGAGGTATTAGCTCCAACTCGGTTTTACAGTGAAAACTGCAGGAACTTCAAACCGGCACTAGGAAACATACTGGGAAACCAGAGTAAAAGTTTCTCATGCATTCCTTTCCCTTTGTGCTAGATGAACGAACCTCTCCCACTTGCTGAGTTCTGAGAGATAATTGTGTGTGAAAGCCGTCCTTCACCTAGATTGTTCGGTACACAAAGTTTCTTGTCATTTGCAAACTCCACTCCATACATATATATAGGGAGGTTCTAGCTCCAACTGGGTTTTACAGTGAAAACTGCAGGAACTTCAAACCGGCAACAGGACACAGACTGAGAAACCAGAATAAAAGATACTCCTGCAACCCGTTCCCTTTGTGCCAGATGAACGAAGGTATCTCCACATGCTCAGTTCTGAGAGATATGTGTGTGTGAAAGCCGTCCTTCACCAAGCTTGTTTTGAACACAAAGTTTCTTTTCACTTGTAAACTCCACTCCATACATATATATGGGGAGGTACTAGCTCCAACTCGGTTTTACAGTGAAAACAGCAGGAAATTCAAACCGGCACTAGGAAACAGACTGAGAAAGCAGAGTAAATGTATCTCCTGCAAAACGTTCCCTTTGTGCTAGATGAACGAACGTCTCTCCACATGCTCAGTTCTGAGAGAGAAGTGTATTTAAAAGCCGTCCTTCTCCTAGCTTGTTGGGAACACAAACATTCTTTTCACTTGCAAACTCCACTCCATACATATATATGGGGAAATACTAGATCCAACTCGGTTTTACAGTGAAAACTGCAGGATCTTCAAACCGGCACTAGGAAACAGACTGAGAAAGCAGAGTAAAAGTTTCTCCTGCAACCCGTTCCCTTTGTGCTAGATGAACGAACGTCTCTCCACATGCTCAGTTCTGAGAGATAAGTGTGTGTGAAAGCCGTCCTTCAACTAGCTTGTTGGGAACACAAAGTTTCTTTTCAGCTTGCAAACTCCACTCCATACATATATATGGGGAGGTACTAGCTCCAACTCGTTTTTACAGTGAAAACTGCAGGAACTTCAAACCGGCAGTAGGAAACAGACTGAGAAACCAGAGTAAAAGTTTTTCCCTGCCACCCGTTCCCTTTTGGCTAGATGAACGAACGTCTCTCCACATGCTCAGTTCTGAGAGATAAGTGTGTGTGAAAGCCGTTCTTCAGCCTAACTTTTTGGGAACACAAAGTTTCTTTACAGTTGCAAACTCCACTCCATACATATATAAGAGGAGGATACTAGCTCCAACTCGGTTTTACAGTGAAAACTGCAGGATCTTCAAACCGGCAACAGGAAAAGACTGAGAAACCAGAGTAAAAGTTTCTCCTGCAACCCGTTCCCTTTGTGCTAGATGAACGAACGTCTCTCCCACATGCTCAGTTCTGAGAGATAAGTGTGTGTGAAAGCCGTCCTTCACCTAGCTTGTTGAGAACACAAGTTTCTTTTCACTTGCAAAATCCACTCCATACATATATATGGGGAGGTTACTAGCTCCAACTCGGTTTTACAGTGAAAACTGCAGGAACTTCAAACCGGCAACAGGAACAGACTGAGAAACCAGAGTAAAAGTTTCTCCTGCAACCCGTTCCCTTTGTGCTAGATGAACGAACGTCTCTCCACATGCTCAGTTCTGAGAGATAAGTGTGTGTGAAAGCCGTCCTTCACCTAGCTTTTTGGGAACACAAAGTTTCTTTTCACTTGCAAACTCCACTCCATACATATATATGGGGAGGTACAAGCTCCAACTCGGTTTTACAGTGAAAACTGCAGGAACTTCAAACCGGCACTAGGAAACAGACTGAGAAACCAGAGTAAAAGTTTCTCCTGCAACCGTTCCCTTTGTGCTAGATGAACGAACGTCTCTCCACATGCTCAGTTCTGAGAGATAATTGTGTGTGAAAGCCGTCCTTCACCTAGCTTGTTTGGAACACAAAGCTTCTTTTCACTTGCAAACTCCACTCCATACATATATATGGGGAGGTACTAGCTCCAACTCGGTTTTACAGTGAAAACTGCAGGAACTTCAAACCGGCAACTAGGAAACAGACTGAGAAACCAGAGTAAAAGTTTCTCCTGCAACCGTTCCCTTTGTGCTAGATGAACGAACGTCTCTCCACATGCTCAGTTCTGAGAGATAAGTGTGTGTGAAAGCCGTCCTTCACCTAGCTTGTTGGGAACACAAAGTTTCTTTTCACTTGCAAACTCCACTCCATACATATATATGGGGAGGTACTAGCTCCAACTCGGTTTTACAGTGAAAACTGCAGGAACTTCAAACCGGCACTAGGAAACAGACTGAGAAACCAGAGTAAAAGTTTCTCCTGCAACCCGTTCCCTTTGTGCTAGATGAACGAACGTCTCTCCACATGCTCAGTTCTGAGAGATAAGTGTGTGTGAAAGCCGTCCTTCACCTAGCTTGTTGGGAACACAAAGTTTCTTTTCACTTGCAAACTCCACTCCATACATATATATGGGGAGGTACTAGCTCCAACTCGGTTTTACAGTGAAAACTGCAGGAACTTCAAACCGGCACTAGGAAACAGACTGAGAAACCAGAGTAAAAGTATCTCCTGCAACCCGTTCCCTTTGTGCTAGATGAACGAACGTCTCTCCACATGCTCAGTTCTGAGAGATAAGTGTGTGTGAAAGCCGTCCTTCACATAGCTTGTTGGGAACACAAAGTTTCTTTTCACTTGCAAACTCCACTCCATACATATATATGGGGAGGTACTAGCTCCAACTCGGTTTTACAGTGAAAACTGCAGGAACTTCAAACCGGCACTAGGAAACAGACTGAGAAACCAGAGTAAAAGTTTCTCCTGCAACCCGTTCCCTTTGTGCTAGATGAACGAACGTCTCTCCACATGCTCAGTTCTGAGAGATAAGTGTGTGTGAAAGCCGTCCTTCACCTAGCTTGTTGGGAACACAAAGTTCTTTTCACTTGCAAACTCCACTCCATACATATATATGGGGAGGTACTAGCTCCAACTCGGTTTTACAGTGAAAACTGCAGGAACTTCAAACCGGCACTAGGAAACAGACTGAGAAACCAGAGTAAAAGTTTCTCCTGCAACCCGTTCCCTTTGTGCTAGATGAACGAACGTCTCTCCACATGCTCAGTTCTGAGAGATAAGTGTGTGTGAAAGCCGTCCTTCACCTAGCTTGTTGGGAACACAAAGTTTCTTTTCACTTGCAAACTCCACTCCATACATATATATGGGGAGGTACTAGCTCCAACTCGGTTTTACAGTGAAAACTGCAGGAACTTCAAACCGGCAACAGGAAACAGACTGAGAAACCAGAGTAAAAGTTTCTCCTGCAACCCGTTCCCTTTGTGCTAGATGAACGAACGTCTCTCCACATGCTCAGTTCTGAGAGATAAGTGTGTGTGAAAGCCGTCCTTCACCTAGCTTGTTGGGAACACAAAGTTTCTTTTCACTTGCAAACTCCACTCCATACATATATATGGGGAGGTACTAGCTCCAACTCGGTTTTACAGTGAAAACTGCAGGAACTTCAAACCGGCACTAGGAAACATACTGAGAAACCAGAGTAAAAGTTTCTCCTGCAACCCGTTCCCTTTGTGCTAGATGAACGAACGTCTCTCCACATGCTCAGTTCTGAGAGATAAGTGTGTGTGAAAGCCGTCCTTCACCTAGCTTGTTGGGAACACAAAGTTTCTTTTCACTTGCAAACTCCACTCCATACATATATATGGGAGGTTACTAGCTCCAACTCGGTTTTACAGTGAAAACTGCAGGAACTTCAAACCGGCACTAGGACACAGACTGAGAAACCAGAGTAAAAGTTCTCCTGCAACCCGTTCCCTTTGTGCTAGATGAACGAACGTCTCTCCACATGCTCAGTTCTGAGAGATAAGTGTGTGTGAAAGCCGTCCTTCACCTAGCTTGTTGGGAACACAAAGTTTCTTTTCACTTGCAAACTCCACTCCATACATATATATGGGGAGGTACTAGCTCCAACTCGGTTTTACAGTGAAAACTGCAGGAACTTCAAACCGGCACTAGGAAACAGACTGAGAAACCAGAGTAAAAGTTTCTCCTGCAACCCGTTCCCTTTGTGCTAGATGAACGAACGTCTCTCCACATGCTCAGTTCTGAGAGATAAGTGTGTGTGAAAGCCGTCCTTCACCTAGCTTGTTGGGAACACAAAGTTTCTTTTCACTTGCAAACTCCACTCCATACATATATATGGGGAGGTACTAGCTCCAACTCGGTTTTACAGTGAAAACTGCAGGAACTTCAAACCGGCACTAGGAAACAGACTGAGAAACCAGAGTAAAAGTTTCTCCTGCAACCCGTTCCCTTTGTGCTAGATGAACGAACGTCTCTCCACATGCTCAGTTCTGAGAGATAAGTGTGTGTGAAAGCCGTCCTTCACCTAGCTTGTTGGGAACACAAAGTTTCTTTTCACTTGCAAACTCCACTCCATACATATATATGGGGAGGTACTAGCTCCAACTCGGTTTTACAGTGAAAACTTGCAGGAACTTCAAACCGGCACTAGGAAACAGACTGAGAAACCAGAGTAAAAGTTTCTCCTGCAACCCGTTCCCTTTGTGCTAGATGAACGAACGTCTCTCCACATGCTCAGTTCTGAGAGATAAGTGTGTGTGAAAGCCGTCCTTCACCTAGCTTGTTGGGAACACAAAGTTTCTTTTCACTTGCAAACTCCACTCCATACATATATATGGGGAGGTACTAGCTCCAACTCGGTTTTACAGTGAAAACTGCAGGAACTTCAAACCGGCACTAGGAAACAGACTGAGAAACCAGAGTAAAAGTTTCTCCTGCAACCCGTTCCCTTTGTGCTAGATGAACGAACGTCTCTCCACATGCTCAGTTCTGAGAGATAAGTGTGTGTGAAATGCCGTCCTTCACCTAGCTTGTTGGGAACACAAAGTTTCTTTTCACTTGCAAACTCCACTCCATACATATATATGGGGAGGTACTAGCTCCAACTCGGTTTTACAGTGAAAACTGCAGGAACTTCAAACCGGCACTAGGAAACAGACTGAGAAACCAGAGTAAAAGTTTCTCCTGCAACCCGTTCCCTTTGTGCTAGATGAACGAACGTCTCTCCACATGCTCAGTTCTGAGAGATAAGTGTGTGTGAAAGCCGTCCTTCACCTAGCTTGTTGGGAACACAAAGTTTCTTTTCACTTGCAAACTCCACTCCATACATATATATGGGGAGGTACTAGCTCCAACTCGGTTTTACAGTGAAAACTGCAGGAACTTCAAACCGGCACTAGGAAACAGACTGAGAAACCAGAGTAAAAGTTTCTCCTGCAACCCGTTCCCTTTGTGCTAGATGAACGAACGTCTCTCCACATGCTCAGTTCTGAGAGATAAGTGTGTGTGAAAGCCGTCCTTCACCTAGCTTGTTGGGAACACAAAGTTTCTTTTCACTTGCAAACTCCACTCCATACATATATATGGGGAGGTACTAGCTCCAACTCGGTTTTACAGTGAAAACTGCAGGAACTTCAAACCGGCACTAGGAAACAGACTGAGAAACCAGAGTAAAAGTTTCTCCTGCAACCCGTTCTTTTTCTGCTAGATGAACGAACGTCTCTCCACATGCTCAGTTCTGAGAGATAAGTGTGTGTGAAAGCCGTCCTTCACCTAGCTTGTTGGGAACACAAAGTTTCTTTTCACTTGCAAACTCCACTCCATACATATATATGGGGAGGTACTAGCTCCAACTCGGTTTTACAGTGAAAACTGCAGGAACTTCAAACCGGCACTAGGAAACAGACTGAGAAACCAGAGTAAAAGTTTCTCCTGCAACCGTTCCCTTTTCTGCTAGATGAACGAACGTCTCTCCACATGCTCAGTTCTGAGAGATAAGTGTGTGTGAAAGCCGTCCTTCACCTAGCTTGTTTGGGAACACAAAGTTTCTTTTCAATTGCAAACTCCACTCCATACATATATATTGGGGAGGTACTAAGCTCCAACTCGGTTTTACAGTGAAAACTGCAGGAACTTCAAACCGGCACTAGGAAACAGACTGAGAAACCAGAGTAAAAGTTTCTCCTGCAACCCGTTCCCTTTGTGCTAGATGAACGAACGTCTCTCCACATGCTCAGTTCTGAGAGATAAGTGTGTGTGAAAGCGTCCTTCACCTAGCTTGTTGGGAACACAAAGTTTCTTTTCACTTGCAAACTCCACTCCATACATATATATGGGAGGTACTAGCTCCAACTCGGTTTTACAGTGAAAACTGCAGGAACTTCAAACCGGCACTAGGAAACAGACTGAGAAACCAGAGTAAAAGTTTCTCCTGCAATCCGTTTCCCTTTGTGCTAGATGAACGAACGTCTCTCCACATGCTCAGTTCTGAGAGATAAGTGTGTGTGAAAGCCGTCCTTCACCTAGCTTGTTGGGAACACAAAGTTTCTTTTCACTTGCAACTCCACTCCATACATATATATGGGAGGTACTAGCTCCAACTCGGTTTTTACAGTGAAAACTGCAGGAACTTCAAACCGGCACTAGGAAACAGACTGAGAAACCAGAGTAAAAGTTTCTCCTGCAACCCGTTCCCTTTGTGCTAGATGAACGAACGTCTCTCCACATGCTCAGTTCTGAGAGATAAGTGTGTGTGAAAGCCGTCCTCCACATAGCTTGTTGGGAACACAAAGTTTCTTTTCACTTGCAAACTCCACTCCATACATATATATGGGGAGGTACTAGCTCCAACTCGGTTTTACAGTGAAAACTGCAGGAACTTCAAACCGGCACTAGGAAACAGACTGAGAAACCAGAGTAAAAGTTTCTCCTGCAACCCGTTCCCTTTGTGCTAGATGAACGAACGTCTCTCCACATGCTCAGTTCTGAGAGATAAGTGTGTGTGAAAGCCGTCCTTCACCTAGCTTGTTGGGAACACAAAGTTTCTTTTCACTTGCAAACTCCACTCCATACATATATATGGGGAGGTACTAGCTCCAACTCGGTTTTACAGTGAAAACTGCAGGAACTTCAAACGGCACTAGGAAACAGACTGAGAAACCAGAGTAAAAGTTTCTCCTGCAACCCGTTCCCTTTGTGCTAGATGAACGAACGTCTCTCCACATGCTCAGTTCTGAGAGATAATGTGTGTGTGAAAGCCGTCCTTCACCTAGCTTGTTGGGACACAAAGTTTCTTTCATTTGCAAACTCCACTCCATACATATATATGGGAGGTACTAGCTCCAACTCGGTTTTACAGTGAAAACTGCAGGAACTTCAAACCGGCAACTAGGACACAGACTGAGAAACCAGAGTAAAAGATTTCTCCTGCAACCCGTTCCCTTTGTGCTAGATGAACGAACGGTCTCTCCACATGCTCAGTTCTGAGAGATTAAGTGTGTGTGAAAGCCGTCCTTCACCTAGCTTGTTGGGAACACAAAGTTTCTTTTCACTTGCAAACTCCACTCCATACATATATATGGGGAGGTACTAGCTCCAACTCGGTTTTACAGTGAAAACTGCAGGAACTTCAAACCGGCACTAGGAAACAGACTGAGAAACCAGAGTAAAAGTTTCTCCTGCAACCCGTTCCCTTTGTGCTAGATGAACGAACGTCTCTCCACATGCTCAGTTCTGAGAGATAAGTGTGTGTGAAAGCCGTCCTTCACCTAGCTTGTTGGGAACACAAAGTTTCTTTTCACTTGCAAACTCCACTCCATACATATATATGGGGAGGTACTAGCTCCAAACTCGGTTTTACAGTGAAAACTGCAGGAACTTCAAACCGGCACTAGGAAACAGACTGAGAAACCAGAGTAAAAGTTTCTCCTGCAACCCGTTCCCTTTGTGCTAGATGAACGAACGTCTCTCCACATGCTCAGTTCTGAGAGATAAGTGTGTGTGAAAGCCGTCCTTCCACATAGCTTGTTGGGAACACAAAGTTTCTTTTCACTTGCAAACTCCACTCCATACATATATATGGGGAGGTACTAGCTCCAACTCGGTTTTACAGTGAAAACTGCAGGAACTTCAAACCGGCACTAGGAAACAGACTGAGAAACCAGAGTAAAAGTTTCTCCTGCAACCCGTTCCCTTTGTGCTAGATGAACGAACGTCTCTCCACATGCTCAGTTCTGAGAGATAAGTGTGTGTGAAAGCCGTCCTTCCACATAGCTTGTTGGGAACACAAAGTTTCTTTTCACTTGCAAACTCCACTCCATACATATATATGGGGAGGTACTAGCTCCAACTCGGTTTTACAGTGAAAACTGCAGGAACTTCAAACCGGCCGTAGGAAACATACTGAGAAACCAGGGTAAAAGTTCCTCCTGCAACCCGTTCCCCTTTTGCTAGATGAACGAACGTCTCTCCACATGCTCAGTTCTGAGAGATAAGTGTGTGTGAAAGCCGTCCTTCACCTAGCTTGTTGGGAACACAAAGTTTCCTTTCACTTGCAAACTCCACTCAAAACATATAAATGGGGATGAACTAGCTCCAACTGGGTTTTACAGTGAAATCTGTAGGAACTTCAAACCGGCAGTAGGAAACAGACTGAGAAACCAGAGTAAAAGTTTCTCCTGCAACCCGTTCCGTTTCTGCTAGATGAAAGAACGTCTCTCCACATGCTCAGTTCTGAGAGATAAGTGTGTGTGAAAGCCGTCCTTCACCTAGCTTGTTGGGAACACAAAGTTTCTTTTCACTTGCAAAATCCACTCCATACATATATATGGGGAGGTTCTAGCTCCAACTCGGTTTTACAGTGAAAACTGCAGGAACTTCAAACCGGCAACAGGGCACAGACTGAGAAACCAGAGTAAAAGTTTCTCCTGCAACCAGTTCCCTTTTTGCCAGATGAACGAAAGTATCTCCACATGCCCAGTTCTGAGAGATAAGTGTGTGTGAAAGCCGTCCTTCACCTAGCTTTTTGGGAACACAAAGTTTCTTTTAAGTTTCAAACTGCTATCCATACATATATATGGGGTGGTACAAGCTCCAACTCGGTTTTACAGTGAAAACTGCAGGAACTTCAAACCGGCATAGGAAACAGCTGAGAAACTAGGTAAAAGTTTCTCCTGCAACGGTTCCCTTTGTGCTAGATGAACGAACGTCTCTCCACATGCTCAGTTCTGAGAGAATAGTGTGTGTGAAAGCCGTCCTTCATCCGACTTTTTTGAAACACAAAGCTTCTTTTCACTTGTAAACTCACTCCATACATATATATGGGGAGGTACTAGCTCCAACTCGGTTTTACAGTGTAAAACTAGCAGGAAGTCCAACCCCGGCAACTATGAAACAGACTGAGACACAGAGTAAATGTTCTCTCCTGCAAACCAGTTCCCTTATGTGCTACATGAACGAACGTCTCTCCACATGCCTCAATTCTGAAGAGATAATGTGTGATTGAAAGCCGTCCTTCTCAATAGCTTGTTGGGAACACAATAGTTTCTTTCACTGTTGCCAAACTCCACTCCATACATCTATAGTGGGGATGTACTAGATCCAACTCGGTTTTACAGTGAA
>NW_022588074.1:0-24417 GCF_009834535.1 Camelus ferus | reverse complement strand
GCTTGGTGAAGGACGCTCTCACAAACTTATCTCTCAGAACTGACGCATGTGGAGAGACTTCGTTCTAGCCCAAAGGGAACTGGTTGCAGGAGAAAACTTTTACTCTGGCTTCTCAGTCTGTTTCCTAGTCCGGTTTGATGTTCCTGCAGTTTTCACTGTAAAAAACGAGTTGGAGCTTATACCTCCCCATAATAGGTATGGAGTGGAGTTTGCAACTGAAAAAGAAACTTTGTTCCAAAGAAGCTAGGTGAAGACAGCTTTCACCACACTTATCTCTCAGAACTGTGCATGTGGAGAGACGTTCGTTCATCTAGCCAAAGGAACGGGTTGTAGGAAGCACTTTTACTTTGGTTTCTCAGTCTGTTTCTTAGTGCCGGTTTGAAGTTCCTGCAGTTTCACTGTAAAACCGAGTTGGAGCGTACCTCCCCTTATATATGTATGGAATGGAGTTTGCAACTGAAAGAAATTTTGTGTTCCCAACAAGGTAGTTGAAGGACGGTTTTCACACACACTTATCTCTCAGAACTGAGCATGTGGAGAGACGTTCGTTCATTCTAGCACAATGGAACGGTTTGCAGGAGAAACTTTTACTCTGGTTTCTCAGTCTGTTTCCTAGTGCCGTTTGAAGTTCCTGCAGTTTTCACTGTAAAACCGAGTTGGAGCTTGTACCTCCCCATATATATATGGAGTGGAGTTTGCAAGAAAGAAACTTTGTGTTCCAACAAGCAAGGTGAAGTACGGCTTCACACACACTTATCTCTCAGAACTGAGCATGTGGATAGACGTTCGTTCATCTTGCACAAAGGGAACGGGTTGCAGGAGAAACTTTTACTCTGGTTTCTCAGTCTGTTTCATAGTGCCGTTTGAAGTTCCTGCAGTTTCACTGTAAAACCGAGTTGGAGCTAGTACCTCCCCTTATATATGTATGGAGTGGAGTTTGCAACTGAAATGAAAATTTGTGTTCCCTACAAGCTAGGTGAATGACGGCTTTCACACACACATACCTCTCAGAACTGAGCATGTGGAGAGACGTCGTTCATCTAGCACAAAGGGAACGGGTTGCAGGAGAAACTTTACTCTGGTTTCTCAGTGTGTTCCTAGAGCGGTTTGAACTTCCTGCAGTTTCACTGTAAAACCGTGTTGGAGCTGGTAACTCCCCATATATATATGTAAGGGTGGAGTTGCAACTGAAAAGAAACTTTTTTTCCCAACAAGCTAGGTGAAGGACGGCTTTCACACACAATTATCTATCAGAACTGAGCATGTGGTCAGTCGTTCGTTCATCTAGCACAAAGGGAATGGGTTGCAGGAGAAATTTTACTGTGGTTTCTCAGTGTGTTTCTAGTGCTGGTTTGAAGTTCGTGCAGTTTTCACTGTAAAACCGAGTTGGAGGTATTACCTCCCCATATATATGTATGGATTGGCGTATGCAACTTAAAAGAAACTTTGTGTTCCCAATAAGCTAAATGAAGTAGAGCATTCACACACAATTATCTCTCAGAATGAGCATGTGGAGTGTCCTTGTTCATCTAGACAAAGGAACAGGGTAGCAGGAGAAAGATTTACTCTGGTTTCTCAGTGTGTTTCCTAGTGCCGGTTTGAAATTCCTGCAGATTTCACTGTAAAACCGAGTTGGAGCTAGTACTCCCCATATATATATACGGAGTGGAGTTTGCAACTGAAAAGAAACTTTGCTTTCCAAACAAGATATTTGAAGTTCGGCTTTCACACACACTTATCCCTCAGAACTGAGCATGTGGAGACACGTCGTGCATCTAGCACAAACGGAAAGGGTTGCAGGATAAACTTTTACTCTGTTTCTCAGTGTGTTTCCTATTGCCGGTTTGAAGTTCCTGCAGTTTTCACTGTGATACCGTGTTGGATCTGGTACCTCCCCATATATATGTAAGGATTGAAGTTTGCAACAAAAAATAAACTTTGTGTTCCAAACAAGCTAGGTGAAGGACGTCTGTAACACACACTTTTCTCTCAGAACTGAGCATGTGGAGGGTCGTTCGTTCATCTAGCACAAAGGGAACGGTTTGCAGGTGTTATTTTACTCTGATTTCTCAGTGTTTTTCCAAGTGCCGGTATGATCTTCCTGCAGTTATCACTGTAAAACCGAGTTGGAGCTAGATCCTCCATATATATGTTTGAAGTGGAGTTTGCAACTGAAAAGAAACTTTGTGTTCCCAACAAGCTAGGTGAAGGACGGCTTTCACACACACTTATCATTCAGAACGGACCATGTGGAGATACGTTCGTTCAACTAGCACAAAGGGAATGGGTTGCAGGAGAAACTTTTACTGTGGTATCTCACTGTGTTTCCTAGTGCCGGTTTGAAGTTCCTGCAGTTTTCACTGTAAAACCGAGGTGGAGCTTGTACCTCCCCATATACATGTATGGAGTGGTGTTACAAATGAAAGAAACTATTTGTTCCCAGAAAGCTAGGTGAAGGACAGCTTTCACACAAAATTATCTCTCAGAACTCAGCATGTGGAGAGATGTTCTTTCATCTAGCACAAAAGAACGGGTTGCAGGAGAAACTTTACTCTGATTTCTCAGTGTGTTTCCTAGAGCCAGTTTGAAGTTCCTGCACTTTTCACTGTAATACCGTGTTGGAGCTGGTACCCTCCCCATATATATGTAAGGAGTGGAGTTTCAACTGAAATAGAAACTTTGTGTTCCCAACAAGCTAGGTGAAGTTCGGCTTTCACACACACTTATAATTCAGAACTGAGCATGTGGAAGGTCGTTCGTTCATCTAGCACAAATGGAATGGGTTGCAGGAGAAATTTTTACTGTGGTTTCTCAGTGTGTTTCTTAGTGCCGGTTTGAAGTTCCTGCAGTTTTCACTGTAAAACCAAGTTGGAGCTATTACCTCCCCATATATATGTATGGAGTGGAGTTTGCAACTGAAAAAAATTTGTGTTTCCAACAATCTAGGTGAAAGATTGCTTTCAAACCAACTTTTCTATCAGAAATGTTCATGTGGAGAGACATTCGTTCATCTAGCACAAAGGGAACGGGTTGCAGGAGAAACTTTTACTCTGGTTTCTCAGTGTGTTTCCTAGAGCCGTTTTGAACTTCCTGCAGGTTTCACTGTAAAACCGAGTTGGAGCAAGTATCTCCCATATATATGTATGGACTGGAGTTTGCAACTGAATAGAAACTTTGTGTTCCCTATAAGCTATGTGAATTAGAGCTTTCACACACAACTATCTCTCAGAACTGAGCATGTGGAGAGACGTTCGTTCATCTAGCACAAAGGGAACGGTTTGCAGGAGTTATTTTTACTCTGATTTCTCAGTGTTTTTCCAAGTGCCTGTATGATCTTCCTGCAGTTATCACTGTAAAACCGAGTTGGAGCTAGATCCTCCATATGTATGTTTGAAGTGGAGTTTGCAACTGAAAGAAACTTTGTGTTCCCAACAAGCTAGGTGAAGGACGGCTTTCACACCCAGTTATGTCTCCGAAACTGACCATGTGGAGAGACGTTCGTTCATCTAGCACAAAGTGAATGGGTTGCAGGGGAAACTTTTACTCTGGTATCTCACTGTGTTTCCTAGTGCCGGTTTGAAGTTCCTGCAGTTTTTCACTGTAAAACCGAGGTGGAGCTTGTACCTCCCCATATACATGTATGGAGTGGTGTTAACAAATGAAAAGAAACTTTGTGTTCCCAAAAAGCTAGGTGAAGGACGGCTTTCACACACAATTATCTCTCATAACTGAGCATTTGGAGAGATGTTCGTTCATCTAGCACAAAAGAACGGGTTGCAGGAGAAATTTACTCTGGTTTCTCAGTGTGTTTCCTAGTGCCGGTTTGAAGTTCATGCCCTTTTCACTGTAAAACCGTGTTGGAGCTGTTACCTCCCCATATATATGTAAGGAGTGGAGTTTCAACTGAAAAGAAACTTTGTGTTCCCAACAAGCTATGTGAAGGACGGCTTTCAAACACACATATCTCTCAGAACTGAGCATGTGGAAAGTCGTTCGTTCATCTAGCACAAAGGGAACGGGTTGCAGGAGAAACTTTAACTCTGATTTCTCAGTGTGTTTCCTAGTGCCGGTTTGAAGTTCATGCACTTTTCACTGTAAAACCATGTTGGAGCTGTTACCTCCCCATATATATGAAAGGAGTGGAGTTTCAACTGAAAAGAAACTTGTGTTCCCAACAAGCTAGGTGAAGGACGGCTTTCAAACACACATATCTCTCATAACTGAGCATGTGGAAAGTCGTTCGTTCATCTAGCACAAAGGGAACGGTTTGCAGGAGAAACTTTAACTCTGATTTCTCAGTGTGTTTCCTAGCGCCGGTTTGAAGTTCCTGCAGTTTTCACTATAAAACCGAGTTGGAGCTAGTACCTCCCCATATATAACTATGGAGTAGAGTTTGCAACTGTAAAGAAACTTTGTGTTCCCAACAAGCTAGGTGAAGTTCGGCTTTAACACACACTTATCATTCAGAACTGAGCATGTTGAAAATCGTTCGTTCATCTAGCACAAATGGAATGGGTTGCAGGAGAAATTTTTACTGTGGTTTCTCAGTGTGTTTCTTAGTGCCGGTTTGAAGTTCCTGCAGTTTTCACTGTAAAACCAAGTTGGAACTATTACCTCCCCATATATATGTATGGAGTGGAGTTTGCAACTGAAAAAAATTTGTGTTTCCAACAATCTAGGTGAAGGATTGCTTTCAAACCAACTTATCTATCAGAAATGTTCATGTGGAGAGACATTCGTTCATCTAGCACAAAGGGAACGGGTTGCAGGAGAAACTTTTACTCTGGTTTCTCAGTGTGTTTCCTAGAGCCGTTTTGAACTTCCTGCAGGTTTCACTGTAAAACCGAGTTGGAGCAAGTATCTCCCATATATATGTATGGACTGGAGTTTGCAACTGAATAGAAACTTTGTGTTCCCTATAAGCTATGTGAATTAGAGCTTTCACACACAACTATCTCTCAGAACTGAGCATGTGGAGAGACGTTCGTTCATCTAGCACAAAGGGAACGGTTTGCAGGAGTTATTTTTACTCTGATTTCTCAGTGTTTTTCCAAGTGCCTGTATGATCTTCCTGCAGTTATCACTGTAAAACCGAGTTGGAGCTAGATCCTCCATATGTATGTTTGAAGTGGAGTTTGCAACTGAAAAGAAACTTTGTGTTCCCAACAAGCTAGGTGAAGGACGGCTTTCACACCCAGTTATGTCTCCGAACTGACCATGTGGAGAGACGTTCGTTCATCTAGCACAAAGTGAATGGGTTGCAGGGGAAACTTTTACTCTGGTATCTCACTGTGTTTCCTAGTGCCGGTTTGAAGTTCCTGCAGTTTTCACTGTAAAACCGAGGTGGAGCTTGTACCTCCCCATATACATGTATGGAGTGGTGTTAACAAATGAAAAGAAACTTTGTGTTCCCAAAAAGCTAGGTGAAGGACGGCTTTCACACACAATTATCTCTCATAACTGAGCATTTGGAGAGATGTTCGTTCATCTAGCACAAAAGAACGGGTTGCAGGAGAAAATTTACTCTGGTTTCTCAGTGTGTTTCCTAGTGCCGGTTTGAAGTTCATGCCCTTTTCACTGTAAAACCGTGTTGGAGCTGTTACCTCCCCATATATATGTAAGGAGTGGAGTTTCAACTGAAAAGAAACTTTGTGTTCCCAACAAGCTATGTGAAGGACGGCTTTCAAACACACATATCTCTCAGAACTGAGCATGTGGAAAGTCGTTCGTTCATCTAGCACAAAGGGAACGGGTTGCAGGAGAAACTTTAACTCTGATTTCTCAGTGTGTTTCCTAGTGCCGGTTTGAAGTTCATGCACTTTTCACTGTAAAACCATGTTGGAGCTGTTACCTCCCCATATATATGAAGGAGTGGAGTTTCAACTGAAAAGAAACTTTGTGTTCCCAACAAGCTAGGTGAAGGACGGCTTTCAAACACACATATCTCTCATAACTGAGCATGTGGAAAGTCGTTCGTTCATCTAGCACAAAGGGAACGGTTTGCAGGAGAAACTTTAACTCTGATTTCTCAGTGTGTTTCCTAGCGCCGGTTTGAAGTTCCTGCAGTTTTCACTATAAAACCGAGTTGGAGCTAGTACCTCCCCATATATAACTATGGAGTAGAGTTTGCAACTGTAAAGAAACTTTGTGTTCCCAACAAGCTAGGTGAAGTTCGGCTTTAACACACACTTATCATTCAGAACTGAGCATGTTGAAAATCGTTCGTTCATCTAGCACAAATGGAATGGGTTGCAGGAGAAATTTTTACTGTGGTTTCTCAGTGTGTTTCTTAGTGCCGGTTTGAAGTTCCTGCAGTTTTCACTGTAAAACCAAGTTGGAACTATTACCTCCCCATATATATGTATGGAGTGGAGTTTGCAACTGAAAAAAATTTGTGTTTCCAACAATCTAGGTGAAGGATTGCTTTCAAACCAACTTATCTATCAGAAATGTTCATGTGGAGAGACATTCGTTCATCTAGCACAAAGGGAACGGGTTGCAGGAGAAACTTTTACTCTGGTTTCTCAGTGTGTTTCCTAGAGCCGTTTTGAACTTCCTGCAGGTTTCACTGTAAAACCGAGTTGGAGCAAGTATCTCCCATATATATGTATGGACTGGAGTTTGCAACTGAATAGAAACTTTGTGTTCCCTATAAGCTATGTGAATTAGAGCTTTCACACACAATTATCTCTCAGAACTGAGCATGTGGAGAGACGTTCGTTCATCTAGCACAAAGGGAACGGTTTGCAGGAGTTATTTTTACTCTGATTTCTCAGTGTTTTTCCAAGTGCCTGTATGATCTTCCTGCAGTTATCACTGTAAAACCGAGTTGGAGCTAGATCCTCCATATGTATGTTTGAAGTGGAGTTTGCAACTGAAAAGAAACTTTGTGTTCCCAACAAGCTAGGTGAAGGACGGCTTTCACACCCACTTAGGTCTCCGAACTGACCATGTGGAGAGACGTTCGTTCATGTAGCACAAAGGGAATGGGTTGCAGGGGAAACTTTTACTCTGGTATCTCACTGTGTTTCCTAGTGCCGGTTTGAAGTTCCTGCAGTTTTCACTGTAAAACCGAGGTGGAGCTTGTACCTCCCCATATACATGTATGGAGTGGTGTTAACAAATGAAAAGAAACTTTGTGTTCCCAAAAAGCTAGGTGAAGGACGGCTTTCACACACAATTATCTCTCATAACTGAGCATTTGGAGAGATGTTCGTTCATCTAGCACAAAAGAACGGGTTGCAGGAGAAAATTTACTCTGGTTTCTCAGTGTGTTTCCTAGTGCCGGTTTGAAGTTCATGCCCTTTTCACTGTAAAACCGTGTTGGAGCTGTTACCTCCCCATATATATGTAAGGAGTGGAGTTTCAACTGAAAAGAAACTTTGTGTTCCCAACAAGCTATGTGAAGGACGGCTTTCAAACACACATATCTCTCAGAACTGAGCATGTGGAAAGTCGTTCGTTCATCTAGCACAAAGGGAACGGGTTGCAGGAGAAACTTTAACTCTGATTTCTCAGTGTGTTTCCTAGTGCCGGTTTGAAGTTCATGCACTTTTCACTGTAAAACCATGTTGGAGCTGTTACCTCCCCATATATATGAAAGGAGTGGAGTTTCAACTGAAAAGAAACTTTGTGTTCCCAACAAGCTAGGTGAAGGACGGCTTTCAAACACACATATCTCTCATAACTGAGCATGTGGAAAGTCGTTCGTTCATCTAGCACAAAGGGAACGGTTTGCAGGAGAAACTTTAACTCTGATTTCTCAGTGTGTTTCCTAGCGCCGGTTTGAAGTTCCTGCAGTTTTCACTATAAAACCGAGTTGGAGCTAGTACCTCCCCATATATAACTATGGAGTAGAGTTTGCAACTGTAAAGAAACTTTGTGTTCCCAACAAGCTAGGTGAAGTTCGGCTTTAACACACACTTATCATTCAGAACTGAGCATGTTGAAAATCGTTCGTTCATCTAGCACAAATGGAATGGGTTGCAGGAGAAATTTTTACTGTGGTTTCTCAGTGTGTTTCTTAGTGCCGGTTTGAAGTTCCTGCAGTTTTCACTGTAAAACCAAGTTGGAACTATTACCTCCCCATATATATGTATGGAGTGGAGTTTGCAACTGAAAAAAATTTGTGTTTCCAACAATCTAGGTGAAGGATTGCTTTCAAACCAACTTATCTATCAGAAATGTTCATGTGGAGAGACATTCGTTCATCTAGCACAAAGGGAACGGGTTGCAGGAGAAACTTTTACTCTGGTTTCTCAGTGTGTTTCCTAGAGCCGTTTTGAACTTCCTGCAGGTTTCACTGTAAAACCGAGTTGGAGCAAGTATCTCCCATATATATGTATGGACTGGAGTTTGCAACTGAATAGAAACTTTGTGTTCCCTATAAGCTATGTGAATTAGAGCTTTCACACACAATTATCTCTCAGAACTGAGCATGTGGAGAGACGTTCGTTCATCTAGCACAAAGGGAACGGTTTGCAGGAGTTATTTTTACTCTGATTTCTCAGTGTTTTTCCAAGTGCCTGTATGATCTTCCTGCAGTTATCACTGTAAAACCGAGTTGGAGCTAGATCCTCCATATGTATGTTTGAAGTGGAGTTTGCAACTGAAAAGAAACTTTGTGTTCCCAACAAGCTAGGTGAAGGACGGCTTTCACACCCACTTAGGTCTCCGAACTGACCATGTGGAGAGACGTTCGTTCATGTAGCACAAAGGGAATGGGTTGCAGGGGAAACTTTTACTCTGGTATCTCACTGTGTTTCCTAGTGCCGGTTTGAAGTTCCTGCAGTTTTCACTGTAAAACCGAGGTGGAGCTTGTACCTCCCCATATACATGTATGGAGTGGTGTTAACAAATGAAAAGAAACTTTGTGTTCCCAAAAAGCTAGGTGAAGGACGGCTTTCACAAACAATTATCTCTCATAACTGAGCATGTGGAGAGATGTTCGTTCATCTAGCACAAAAGAACGGGTTGCAGGAGAAACTTTACTCTGGTTTCTCAGTGTGTTTCCTAGTGCCGGTTTGAAGTTCATGCACTTTTCACTGTAAAACCGTGTTGGAGCTGTTACCTCCCCATATATATGTAAGGAGTGGAGTTTCAACTGAAAAGAAACTTTGTGTTCCCAACAAGCTAGGTGAAGGACGGCTTTCAAACACACATATCTCTCAGAACTGAGCATGTGGAAAGTCGTTCGTTCATCTAGCACAAAGGGAACGGGTTGCAGGAGAAACTTTAACTCTGATTTCTCAGTGTGTTTCCTAGTGCCGGTTTGAAGTTCATGCACTTTTCACTGTAAAACCGTGTTGGAGCTGTTACCTCCCCATATATATGTAAGGAGTGGAGTTTCAACTGAAAAGAAACTTTGTGTTCCCAACAAGCTAGGTGAAGGACGGCTTTCAAACACACATATCTCTCAGAACTGAGCATGTGGAAAGTCGTTCGTTCATCTAGCACAAAGGGAACGGGTTGCAGGAGAAACTTTAACTCTGATTTCTCAGTGTGTTTCCTAGCGCCGGTTTGAAGTTCCTGCAGTTTTCACTATAAAACCGAGTTGGAGCTAGTACCTCCCCATATATATCTATGGAGTGGAGTTTGCAACTGTAAAGAAACTTTGTGTTCCCAACAAGATAGGTGCATTTTGGATTTTCACACAATTATCCCTCAGAAGTGAGCATGTGGATAGAAGTTCGATCATCTAGCACAAAGGGAACGGGTTGAAGGTTTTATGTTTACTCTGGTTTCTCACTGTTTTTCCAAATGCCGGTTTGATCTTCCTGCAGTTATCATTGTAAAACAAAGTTGGAGCTATTACCTCCCCATATATATATTTAAATGGAGTTTGCTCCTGAAAGGAAACTTTGTGTTCCCAATAAGCTATGTGAATGACGGCTTTCACACACAATTATCTCTCAGAACTGAGCATGTGGATAGACGTTGGTTCATCTAGCACAAAGGGAACGGTTTGCAAGGGAAAATTTTACTCTGGATTCCCAGTGCTTTTCCAAGTGCCTGTTTGAACTTCCTGCAGTTTTCACTATAAAACGGAGTTGGAGCTAGTACCACCCCATATATATGTATGAGTGGGGTTTGCAACTGAAAAGAAACTTTGAGTTCAGAACAAGCTAGGTGAAGATCGGCTTTCACACACACTTACATTTCAGAACTGAGCATGTGGAGAGACGTTCGTTCATCTAGCACAAAGGGAACGGGTTGCAGGAGAAAATTTTACTCTGGCTTTCTCAGTGTGTTTCCTAGTGCCGGTTTGATGTTCCTGCTGTTTTCAAGGTAAACAATGTAGGAGCTTGTATCTCCCCATATATATGTATGGAGTGGCATATGCAACTGAAAAGAAACTTTGTGTTCCCTATAAGCTAAGTGAAGTAGAGCTTTCACACACAATTATCTCTCATAACTGAGCATGTGGAGTGTCCTTCGTTCATCAGCACAAAGGGAACAGGTAGCAGGGGAAAGTTTTACTCTGGTTTTCAGTGTGTTTCCTAGTGCCGGTTTGAAGTTCCTGCAGTTTTCAATGTAAAACCGAGTTGGAGCTAGTACCTCCCCATATATATGTACGGAGTGGAGATTGCAAGTGAAAAAAACTTTGTGTTTCCAACAATCTAGGTGAAGGATGGCTTTCACACACACAGATCTGTGAGAACTGAGCATGTGGAGAGTCGTTCGTTCATCTAGCACAAAGTGAACGGGTTGCAGGAGACACTTTTACTCTGGTTTCTCAGGGAGTTACGTAGAGCCGGATTGAACTTCCTGCAGTTATCACTGTAAAACTGTGTTGGAGCTGATAACTCCCCATATATATTTAAGGTTTGGAGTTTACAACTGAAAAGAAACTTTGTGTCCCAACAAGCTAGGTGAAGGACGGCTTTCACACACTGATATATCTCAGAACTGAGCATGTGGAGAGTCGTTCGTTCATCTAGCACAAAGGGAACGGGTTGCAGGAGAAACTTTAACTCTGATTTCTCAGTGTGTTTCCTAGCGCCGGTTTGAAGTTCCTGGAGATTTCACTGTAAAATCGTGTTGGAGCTGGGAACTCCCAATATATATGTAAGGATTGGTGTTTGCAACTGAAAAGAAACTATCTTTTCCCAAAAAGCTAGGTGAAGGACGGCTTTCACACACACTTATCTCTCAGAACTCAGCATGTGGAGAGTCGTTCCTTCATCTAGTACAAAGGGAATGGGTTGCAATGGAAGTTTTTACTCTGGATTCTTAGTGTGTTTCCTAATGCCGGTTTGAAGTTCCTGCAGTTTTCACTATAAAACCGAGTTGGAGCTAGTACCTCCCCATATATATGTATGGATTGGTGTTTGCAACTGAAAAGAAACTTTGAGTTCAGAACAAGCTAGGTGAAGGTCGGCTTTCACACACAATTATCTTTCAGAACTGAGCATGTGGAGATACGTTCGTTCATCTAGCACAAAAGAACGGGATGCAGGATAAACTTTACTCTGATTTCTCAGTGTGTTTCCTAGTGCCGGTTTGAAGTTCCTGCAGTTTTCACTGTAAAACCGATTTGGAGTTGGTACCTCCCCATATAAAAGTATGGAGTGGAGTTTGCAACTGAAAAGAAACTTTGTGTTCACAAGAAGCTAGGTGAAGGACGGCTTTCACACATACTTATCACTCAGAACTGAGCATGTGGAGAGTCGTTCATTCATCTAGCACAAAGGGAACGGGTAGCAGGAGAAAGATTTACTCTGGTTTCTCAGTGTGTTTCCTAGTGCCGGTTTGAAATTCCTGCAGATTTCACTGTAAAACCGAGTTGGAGCTAGTACCTCCCCATATATATATACGGAGTGGAGTTTGCAACTGAAAAGAAACTTTGTTTTCCAAACAAGATATTTGAAGTTCGGCTTTCACACACACTTATCCCTCAGAACTGAGCATGTGGAGAGACGTCCGTGCATCTAGCACAAACGGAAAGAGTTGCAGGATAAACTTTTACTCTGGTTTCTCAGTGTGTTTCCTATTGCCGGTTTGAAGTTCCTGCAGTTTTCACTGTGATACCGTGTTGGATCTGGTACCTCCCCATATATATGTAAGGATTGAAGTTTGCAACAAAAAATAAACTTTGTGTTCCAAACAAGCTAGGTGAAGGACGTCTGTAACACACACTTTTCTCTCAGAACTGAGCATGTGGAGGGTCGTTCGTTCATCTAGCACAAAGGGAACGGTTTGCAGGTGTTATTTTACTCTGATTTCTCAGTGTTTTTCCAAGTGCCGGTATGATCTTCCTGCAGTTATCACTGTAAAACCGAGTTGGAGCTAGATCCTCCATATATATGTTTGAAGTGGAGTTTGCAACTGAAAAGAAACTTTGTGTTCCCAACAAGCTAGGTGAAGGACGGCTTTCACACACACTTATCATTCAGAACGGACCATGTGGAGATACGTTCGTTCAACTAGCACAAAGGGAATGGGTTGCAGGAGAAACTTTTACTGTGGTATCTCACTGTGTTTCCTAGTGCCGGTTTGAAGTTCCTGCAGTTTTCACTGTAAAACCGAGGTGGAGCTTGTACCTCCCCATATACATGTATGGAGTGGTGTTAACAAATGAAAAGAAACTATTTGTTCCCAGAAAGCTAGGTGAAGGACAGCTTTCACACAAAATTATCTCTCAGAACTCAGCATGTGGAGAGATGTTCTTTCATCTAGCACAAAAGAACGGGTTGCAGGAGAAACTTTACTCTGATTTCTCAGTGTGTTTCCTAGAGCCAGTTTGAAGTTCCTGCACTTTTCACTGTAATACCGTGTTGGAGCTGGTACCTCCCCATATATATGTAAGGAGTGGAGTTTCAACTGAATAGAAACTTTGTGTTCCCAACAAGCTAGGTGAAGTTCGGCTTTCACACACACTTATAATTCAGAACTGAGCATGTGGAAAGTCGTTCGTTCATCTAGCACAAATGGAATGGGTTGCAGGAGAAATTTTTACTGTGGTTTCTCAGTGTGTTTCTTAGTGCCGGTTTGAAGTTCCTGCAGTTTTCACTGTAAAACCAAGTTGGAGCTATTACCTCCCCATATATATGTATGGAGTGGAGTTTGCAACTGAAAAAAATTTGTGTTTCCAACAATCTAGGTGAAAGATTGCTTTCAAACCAAATTTTCTATCAGAAATGTTCATGTGGAGAGACATTCGTTCATCTAGCACAAAGGGAACGGGTTGCAGGAGAAACTTTTACTCTGGTTTCTCAGTGTGTTTCCTAGAGCCGTTTTGAACTTCCTGCAGGTTTCACTGTAAAACCGAGTTGGAGCAAGTATCTCCCATATATGTATGGACTGGAGTTTGCAACTGAATAGAAACTTTGTGTTCCCTATAAGCTATGTGAATTAGAGCTTTCACACAAAACTATCTCTCAGAACTGAGCATGTGGAGAGACGTTCGTTCATCTAGCACAAAGGGAACGGTTTGCAGGAGTTATTTTTACTCTGATTTCTCAGTGTTTTTCCAAGTGCCTGTATGATCTTCCTGCAGTTATCACTGTAAAACCGAGTTGGAGCTAGATCCTCCATATGTATGTTTGAAGTGGAGTTTGCAACTGAAAAGAAACTTTGTGTTCCCAACAAGCTAGGTGAAGGACGGCTTTCACACCCAGTTATGTCTCCGAACTGACCATGTGGAGAGACGTTCGTTCATCTAGCACAAAGTGAATGGGTTGCAGGGGAAACTTTTACTCTGGTATCTCACTGTGTTTCCTAGTGCCGGTTTGAAGTTCCTGCAGTTTTCACTGTAAAACCGAGGTGGAGCTTGTACCTCCCCATATACATTTATGGAGTGGTGTTAACAAATGAAAAGAAACTTTGTGTTCCCAAAAAGCTAGGTGAAGGACGGCTTTCACACACAATTATCTCTCATAACTGAGCATTTGGAGAGATGTTCGTTCATCTAGCACAAAAGAACGGGTTGCAGGAGAAAATTTACTCTGGTTTCTCAGTGTGTTTCCTAGTGCCGGTTTGAAGTTCATGCACTTTTCACTGTAAAACCGTGTTGGAGCTGTTACCTCCCCATATATATGTAAGGAGTGGAGTTTCAACTGAAAAGAAACTTTGTGTTCCCAACAAGCTATGTGAAGGACGGCTTTCAAACACACATATCTCTCAGAACTGAGCATGTGGAAAGTCGTTCGTTCAACTAGCACAAAGGGAACGGGTTGCAGGAGAAACTTTAACTCTGATTTCTCAGTGTGTTTCCTAGTGCCGGTTTGAAGTTCATGCACTTTTCACTGTAAAACCGTGTTGGAGCTGTTACCTCCCCATATATATGTAAGGAGTGGAGTTTCAACTGAAAAGAAACTTTGTGTTCCCAACAAGCTAGGTGAAGGACGGCTTTCAAACACACATATCTCTCAGAACTGAGCATGTGGAAAGTCGTTCGTTCATCTAGCACAAAGGGAACGGGTTGCAGGAGAAACTTTAACTCTGATTTCTCAGTGTGTTTCCTAGCGCCGGTTTGAAGTTCCTGCAGTTTTCACTATAAAACCGAGTTGGAGCTAGTACCTCCCCATATATATCTATGGAGTGGAGTTTGCAACTGTAAAGAAACTTTGTGTTCCCAACAAGATAGGTGCATTTTGGATTTTCACACAATTATCCCTCAGAAGTGAGCATGTGGATAGAAGTTCGATCATCTAGCACAAAGGGAACGGGTTGAAGGTTTTATGTTTACTCTGGTTTCTCACTGTTTTTCCAAATGCCGGTTTGATCTTCCTGCAGTTATCATTGTAAAACAAGAGTTGGAGCTATTACCTCCCCATATATATATTTAAATGGAGTTTGCTCCTGAAAGGAAACTTTGTGTTCCCAATAAGCTATGTGAATGACGGCTTTCACACACAATTATCTCTCAGAACTGAGCATGTGGATAGACGTTGGTTCATCTAGCACAAAGGGAACGGTTTGCAAGGGAAAATTTTACTCTGGATTCCCAGTGCTTTTCCAAGTGCCTGTTGAACTTCCTGCAGTTTTCACTATAAAACGGAGTTGGAGCTAGTACCACCCCATATATATGTATGAGTGGGGTTTGCAACTGAAAAGAAACTTTGAGTTCAGAACAAGCTAGGTGAAGATCGGCTTTCACACACACTTACATTTCAGAACTGAGCATGTGGAGAGACGTTCGTTCATCTAGCACAAAGGGAACGGGTTGCAGGAGAAAATTTTACTCTGGCTTTCTCAGTGTGTTTCCTAGTGCCGGTTTGATGTTCCTGCTGTTTTCAAGGTAAACAATGTAGGAGCTTGTATCTCCCCATATATATGTATGGAGTGGCATATGCAACTGAAAAGAAACTTTGTGTTCCCTATAAGCTAAGTGAAGTAGAGCTTTCACACACAATTATCTCTCATAACTGAGCATGTGGAGTGTCCTTCGTTCATCAGCACAAAGGGAACAGGTAGCAGGGGAAAGTTTTACTCTGGTTTTCAGTGTGTTTCCTAGTGCCGGTTTGAAGTTCCTGCAGTTTTCAATGTAAAACCGAGTTGGAGCTAGTACCTCCCCATATATATGTACGGAGTGGAGATTGCAAGTGAAAAAAACTTTGTGTTTCCAACAATCTAGGTGAAGGATGGCTTTCACACACACTGATCTGTGAGAACTGAGCATGTGGAGAGTCGTTCGTTCATCTAGCACAAAGTGAACGGGTTGCAGGAGACACTTTTACTCTGGTTTCTCAGGGAGTTACGTAGAGCCGGATTGAACTTCCTGCAGTTATCACTGTAAAACTGTGTTGGAGCTGATAACTCCCCATATATATTTAAGGTTTGGAGTTTACAACTGAAAAGAAACTTTGTGTCCCAACAAGCTAGGTGAAGGACGGCTTTCACACACTGATATATCTCAGAACTGAGCATGTGGAGAGTCGTTCGTTCATCTAGCACAATGGGAACGGGTTGCAGGAGAAACTTTTACTCTGGCTTCTCAGTCTGTTTCCTAATGCCGGTTTGAAGATCCTGCAGTTTTCACTGTAAAACCGAGTTGGAGTTACTACCTCCACATATATATATATAAGGAGTGGAGTTTGCAACTGAAAAGAAACTTTGTGTTCCCAACAAGCTTGGTGAAGGACCGCTCTCACACACACTTATCTCTCAGAACTGAGCATGTGGAGAGACGTTCGTTCATCTAGCCCAAAGGGAACTGGTTGCAGGAGAAACTTTTACTCTGGCTTCTCAGTCTGTTTCCTAGTTCCGGTTTGATGTTCCTGCAGTTTTCAGTGTAAAAACGAGTTGGACCTTATACCTCCCCATATATATGTATGGAGTGGAGTTTGCAACTGAAAAGAAACTTTGTGTTCCAAAGAAGCTAGGTGAACGACAGCTTTCACACACACTTATCTCTCAGAACTGAGCATGTGGAGAGACGTTCGTTCATCTAGCACAAAGGAACGGGTTGTAGGAGGCACTTTTACTCTGGTTTCTCAGTCTGTTTCTTAGTGCCGGTTTGAAGTTCCTGCAGTTTTCACTGTAAAACCGAGTTGGAGCTCGTACCTCCCCTTATATATGTATGGAATGGAGTTTGCAACTGAAAAGAAATTTTGTGTTCCCAACAAGGTAGTTGAAGGACGGTTTTCACACACACTTATCTCTCAGAACTGAGCATGTGGAGAGACGTTCGTTCATCTAGCACAATGGGAACGGTTTGCAGGAGAAACTTTTACTCTGGTTTCTCAGTCTGTTTCCTAGTGCCGGTTTGAAGTTCCTGCAGTTTTCACTGTAAAACCGAGTTGGAGCTTGTACCTCCCCATATATATATGGAGTGGAGTTTGCAAGTGAAAGAAACTTTGTGTTCCCAACAAGCAAGGTGAAGTACGGCTCTCACACACACTTATCTCTCAGAACTGAGCATGTGGATAGACGTTCGTTCATCTAGCACAAAGGGAACGGGTTGCAGGAGAAACTTTTACTCTGGTTTCTCAGTCTGTTTCCTAGTGCCGTTTTGAAGTTCCTGCAGTTTTCACTGTAAAACCGAGTTGGAGCTAGTACCTCCCCTTATATATGTATGGAGTGGAGTTTGCAACTGAAATGAAACTTTGTGTTCCCAACAAGCTAGGTGAATGACGGCTTTCACACACACATACCTCTCAGAACTGAGCATGTGGAGAGACGTCCGTTCATCTAGCACAAAGGGAACGGGTTGCAGGAGAAACTTTTACTCTGGTTTCTCAGTGTGTTTCCTAGAGCCGGTTTGAACTTCCTGCAGTTTTCACTGTAAAACCGTGTTGGAGCTGGTAACTCCCCATATATATATGTAAGGGTTGGAGTTTGCAACTGAAAAGAAACTTTTTTTTCCCAACAAGCTAGGTGAAGGACGGCTTTCACACACAATTATCTATCAGAACTGAGCATGTGGTCAGTCGTTCGTTCATCTAGCACAAAGGGAATGGGTTGCAGGAGAAATTTTTACTGTGGTTTCTCAGTGTGTTTCCTAGTGCTGGTTTGAAGTTCGTGCAGTTTTCACTGTAAAACCGAGTTGGAGGTATTACCTCCCCATATATATGTATGGATTGGCGTATGCAACTTAAAAGAAACTTTGTGTTCCCAATAAGCTAAATGAAGTAGAGCATTCACACACAATTATCTCTCAGAACTGAGCATGTGGAGTGTCCTTCGTTCATCTAGCACAAAGGGAACGGGTAGCAGGAGAAAGATTTACTCTGGTTTCTCAGTGTGTTTCCTAGTGCCGGTTTGAAATTCCTGCAGATTTCACTGTAAAACCGAGTTGGAGCTAGTACCTCCCCATATATATATACGGAGTGGAGTTTGCAACTGAAAAGAAACTTTGCTTTCCAAACAAGATATTTGAAGTTCGGCTTTCACACACACTTATCCCTCAGAACTGAGCATGTGGAGACACGTACGTGCATCTAGCACAAACGGAAAGGGTTGCAGGATAAACTTTTACTCTGGTTTCTCAGTGTGTTTCCTATTGCCGGTTTGAAGTTCCTGCAGTTTTCACTGTGATACCGTGTTGGATCTGGTACCTCCCCATATATATGTAAGGATTGAAGTTTGCAACAAAAAATAAACTTTGTGTTCCAAACAAGCTAGGTGAAGGACGTCTGTAACACACACTTTTCTCTCAGAACTGAGCATGTGGAGGGTCGTTCGTTCATCTAGCACAAAGGGAACGGTTTGCAGGTGTTATTTTACTCTGATTTCTCAGTGTTTTTCCAAGTGCCGGTATGATCTTCCTGCAGTTATCACTGTAAAACCGAGTTGGAGCTAGATCCTCCATATATATGTTTGAAGTGGAGTTTGCAACTGAAAAGAAACTTTGTGTTCCCAACAAGCTAGGTGAAGGACGGCTTTCACACACACTTATCATTCAGAACGGACCATGTGGAGATACGTTCGTTCAACTAGCACAAAGGGAATGGGTTGCAGGAGAAACTTTTACTGTGGTATCTCACTGTGTTTCCTAGTGCCGGTTTGAAGTTCCTGCAGTTTTCACTGTAAAACCGAGGTGGAGCTTGTACCTCCCCATATACATGTATGGAGTGGTGTTAACAAATGAAAAGAAACTATTTGTTCCCAGAAAGCTAGGTGAAGGACAGCTTTCACACAAAATTATCTCTCAGAACTCAGCATGTGGAGAGATGTTCTTTCATCTAGCACAAAAGAACGGGTTGCAGGAGAAACTTTACTCTGATTTCTCAGTGTGTTTCCTAGAGCCAGTTTGAAGTTCCTGCACTTTTCACTGTAATACCGTGTTGGAGCTGGTACCTCCCCATATATATGTAAGGATTGAAGTTTGCAACAAAAAATAAACTTTGTGTTCCAAACAAGCTAGGTGAAGGACGTCTGTAACACACACTTTTCTCTCAGAACTGAGCATGTGGAGGGTCGTTCGTTCATCTAGCACAAGGGAACGGTTTGCAGGTGTTATTTTACTCTGATTTCTCAGTGTTTTTCCAAGTGCCGGTATGATCTTCCTGCAGTTATCACTGTAAAACCGAGTTGGAGCTAGATCCTCCATATATATGTTTGAAGTGGAGTTTGCAACTGAAAAGAAACTTTGTGTTCCCAACAAGCTAGGTGAAGGACGGCTTTCACACACACTTATCATTCAGAACGGACCATGTGGAGATACGTTCGTTCAACTAGCACAAAGGGAATGGGTTGCAGGAGAAACTTTTACTGTGGTATCTCACTGTGTTTCCTAGTGCCGGTTTGAAGTTCCTGCAGTTTTCACTGTAAAACCGAGGTGGAGCTTGTACCTCCCCATATACATGTATGGAGTGGTGTTAAGAAATGAAAAGAAACTATTTGTTCCCAGAAAGCTAGGTGAAGGACAGCTTTCACACAAAATTATCTCTCAGAACTCAGCATGTGGAGAGATGTTCTTTCATCTAGCACAAAAGAACGGGTTGCAGGAGAAACTTTACTCTGATTTCTCAGTGTGTTTCCTAGAGCCAGTTTGAAGTTCCTGCACTTTTCACTGTAATACCGTGTTGGAGCTGGTACCTCCCCATATATATGTAAGGAGTGGAGTTTCAACTGAATAGAAACTTTGTGTTCCCAACAAGCTAGGTGAAGTTCGGCTTTCACACACACTTATAATTCAGAACTGAGCATGTGGAAAGTCGTTCGTTCATCTAGCACAAATGGAATGGGTTGCAGGAGAAATTTTTACTGTGGTTTCTCAGTGTGTTTCTTAGTGCCGGTTTGAAGTTCCTGCAGTTTTCACTGTAAAACCAAGTTGGAGCTATTACCTCCCCATATATATGTATGGAGTGGAGTTTGCAACTGAAAAAAATTTGTGTTTCCAACAATCTAGGTGAAAGATTGCTTTCAAACCAAATTTTCTATCAGAAATGTTCATGTGGAGAGACATTCGTTCATCTAGCACAAAGGGAACGGGTTGCAGGAGAAACTTTTACTCTGTTTTCTCAGTGTGTTTCCTAGAGCCGTTTTGAACTTCCTGCAGGTTTCACTGTAAAACCGAGTTGGAGCAAGTATCTCCCATATATATGTATGGACTGGAGTTTGCAACTGAATAGAAACTTTGTGTTCCCTATAAGCTATGTGAATTAGAGCTTTCACACACAACTATCTCTCAGAACTGAGCATGTGGAGAGACGTTCGTTCATCTAGCACAAAGGGAACGGTTTGCAGGAGTTATTTTTACTCTGATTTCTCAGTGTTTTTCCAAGTGCCTGTATGATCTTCCTGCAGTTATCACTGTAAAACCGAGTTGGAGCTAGATCCTCCATATATATGTTTGAAGTGGAGTTTGCAACTGAAAAGAAACTTTGTGTTCCCAACAAGCTAGGTGAAGGACGGCTTTCACACCCAGTTATGTCTCCGAACTGACCATGTGGAGAGACGTTCGTTCATCTAGCACAAAGTGAATGGGTTGCAGGGGAAACTTTTACTCTGGTATCTCACTGTGTTTCCTAGTGCCGGTTTGAAGTTCCTGCAGTTTTCACTGTAAAACCGAGGTGGAGCTTGTACCTCCCCATATACATGTATGGAGTGGTGTTAACAAATGAAAAGAAACTTTGTGTTCCCAAAAAGCTAGGTGAAGGACAGCTTTCACACAAAATTATCTCTCAGAACTCAGCATGTGGAGAGATGTTCTTTCATCTAGCACAAAAGAACGGGTTGCAGGAGAAACTTTACTCTGATTTCTCAGTGTGTTTCCTAGAGCCAGTTTGAAGTTCCTGCACTTTTCACTGTAATACCGTGTTGGAGCTGGTACCTCCCCATATATATGTAAGGATTGAAGTTTGCAACAAAAAATAAACTTTGTGTTCCAAACAAGCTAGGTGAAGGACGTCTGTAACACACACTTTTCTCTCAGAACTGAGCATGTGGAGGGTCGTTCGTTCATCTAGCACAAAGGGAACGGTTTGCAGGTGTTATTTTACTCTGATTTCTCAGTGTTTTTCCAAGTGCCGGTATGATCTTCCTGCAGTTATCACTGTAAAACCGAGTTGGAGCTAGATCCTCCATATATATGTTTGAAGTGGAGTTTGCAACTGAAAAGAAACTTTGTGTTCCCAACAAGCTAGGTGAAGGACGGCTTTCACACACACTTATCATTCAGAACGGACCATGTGGAGATACGTTCGTTCAACTAGCACAAAGGGAATGGGTTGCAGGAGAAACTTTTACTGTGGTATCTCACTGTGTTTCCTAGTGCCGGTTTGAAGTTCCTGCAGTTTTCACTGTAAAACCGAGGTGGAGCTTGTACCTCCCCATATACATGTATGGAGTGGTGTTAACAAATGAAAAGAAACTATTTGTTCCCAGAAAGCTAGGTGAAGGACAGCTTTCACACAAAATTATCTCTCAGAACTCAGCATGTGGAGAGATGTTCTTTCATCTAGCACAAAAGAACGGGTTGCAGGAGAAACTTTACTCTGATTTCTCAGTGTGTTTCCTAGAGCCAGTTTGAAGTTCCTGCACTTTTCACTGTAATACCGTGTTGGAGCTGGTACCCTCCCCATATATATGTAAGGATTGAAGTTTGCAACAAAAAATAAACTTTGTGTTCCAAACAAGCTAGGTGAAGGACGTCTGTAACACACACTTTTCTCTCAGAACTGAGCATGTGGAGGTCGTTCGTTCATCTAGCACAAAGGGAACGGTTTGCAGGTGTTATTTACTCTGATTTCTCAGTGTTTTTCCAAGTGCCGGTATGATCTTCCTGCAGTTATCACTGTAAAACCGAGTTGGAGCTAGATCCTCCATATATATGTTTGAAGTGGAGTTTGCAAACTGAAAAGAAAACTTTGTGTTCCCACAAGCTAGGTGAAGGACGGCTTTCACACACACTTATCATTCAGAACGGACCATGTGGAGATACGTTCGTTCAACTAGCACAAAAGGGGAATGGGTTGCAGGAGGAAAACTTTTACTGTGGTATCTCACTGTGTTTCCTAGTGCCGGTTTGAAGTTCCTGCAGTTTTCACTGTAAAACCGAGGTGGAGCTTGTACCTCCCCATATACATGTATGGAGTGGTGTTAAGAAATGAAAAGAAACTATTGTTCCCAGAAAGCTAGGTGAAGGACAGCTTTCACACAAAATTATCTCTCAGAACTCAGCATGTGGAGAGATGTTCTTTCATCTAGCACAAAAGAACGGGTTGCAGGAGAAACTTTACTCTGATTTCTCAGTGTGTTTCCTAGAGCCAGTTTGAAGTTCCTGCACTTTCACTGTAATACCGTGTTGGAGCTGGTACCTCCCCATATATGTAAGGAGTGGAGTTTCAACTGAATAGAAACTTGTGTGTTCCCAACAAGCTAGGTGAAGTTCGGCTTTCACACACTTATAATTCAGAACTGAGCATGTGGAAAGTCGTTCGTTCATCTAGCACAAATGGAATGGGTTGCAGGAGAAATTTTTACTGTGGTTTCTCAGTGTGTTTCTTAGTGCCGGTTTGAAGTTCCTGCAGTTTTCACTGTAAAAACCAAGTTGGAGCTATTACCTCCCCATATATATGTATGGAGTGGAGTTGCAACTGAAAAAATTTGTGTTTCCAACAATCTAGGTGAAAGATTGCTTTCAAACCAAATTTTCTATCAGAAATGTTCATGTGGAGAGACATTCGTTCATCTAGCACAAAGGGAACGGGTTGCAGGAGAACTTTTACTCTGGTTTCTCAGTGTGTTTCCTAGAGCCGTTTTGAACTTCCTGCAGGTTTCACTGTAAAACCGAGTTGGAGCAAGTATCTCCCATATATGTATGGACTGGAGTTTGCAACTGAATAGAAACTTTGTGTTCCCTATAAGCTATGTGAATTAGAGCTTTCACACACAACTATCTCTCAGAACTGAGCATGTGGAGAGACGTTCGTTCATCTAGCACAAAGGGAACGGTTTGCAGGAGTTATTTTACTCTGATTTCTCAGTGTTTTTCCAAGTGCCTGTATGATCTTCCTGCAGTTATCACTGTAAAACCGAGTTGGAGCTAGATCCTCATATATTGTTTGAAGTGGAGTTTGCAACTGAAAAGAAACTTTGTGTTCCCAACAAGCTAGGTGAAGGACGGCTTTCAACCCAGTTATGTCTCCGAACTGACCATGTGGAGAGACGTTCGTTCATCTAGCACAAAGTGAATGGGTTGCAGGGGAAACTTTTACTCTGGTATCTCACTGTGTTTCCTAGTGCCGGTTTGAAGTTCCTGCAGTTTTCACTGTAAAACCGAGGTGGAGCTTGTACCTCCCCATATACATGTATGGAGTGGTGTTAACAAATGAAAAGAAACTTTGTGTTCCCAAAAAGCTAGGTGAAGGACGGCTTTCACACACAATTATCTCTCATAACTGAGCATTTGGAGAGATGTTCGTTCATCTAGCACAAAAGAACGGGTTGCAGGAGAAAATTTACTCTGGTTTCTCAGTGTGTTTCCTAGTGCCGGTTTGAAGTTCATGCCCTTTTCACTGTAAAACCGTGTTGGAGCTGTTACCTCCCCATATATATGTAAGGAGTGGGAGTTTCAACTGAAAAGAAACTTTGTGTTCCAACAAGCTATGTGAAGGACGGCTTTCAAACACACATATCTCTCAGAACTGAGCATGTGGAAAGTCGTTCGTTCATCTAGCACAAAGGGAACGGGTTGCAGGAGAAACTTTAACTCTGATTTCTCAGTGTGTTTCCTAGTGCCGGTTTGAAGTTCATGCACTTTTCACTGTAAAACCATGTTGGAGCTGTTACCCCCCATATATATGAAAGGAGTGGAGTTTCAACTGAAAAGAAACTTTGTGTTCCCAACAAGCTAGGTGAAGGACGGCTTTCAAACACACATATCTCTCATAACTGAGCATGTGGAAAGTCGTTCGTTCATCTAGCACAAAGGGAACGGTTTGCAGGAGAAACTTTAACTCTGATTTCTCAGTGTGTTTCCTAGCGCCGGTTTGAAGTTCCTGCAGTTTTCACTATAAAACCGAGTTGGAGCTAGTACCTCCCCATATATAACTATGGAGTAGAGTTTGCAACTGTAAAGAAACTTTGTGTTCCCAACAAGCTAGGTGAAGTTCGGCTTTAACACACACTTCATTCAGAACTGAGCATGTTGAAAATCGTTCGTTCATCTAGCACAAATGGAATGGGTTGCAGGAGAAATTTTTACTGTGGTTTCTCAGTGTGTTCTTAGTGCCGGTTGAAGTTCCTGCAGTTTTCACTGTAAACCAAGTTGGAACTATTACCTCCCCATATATATGTATGGAGTGGAGTTTGCAACTGAAAAAAATTTGTGTTTCCAACAATCTAGGTGAAGGATTGCTTTCAAACCAACTTATCTATCAGAAATGTTCATGTGGAGAGACATTCGTTCATCTAGCACAAAGGGAACGGGTTGCAGGAGAAACTTTTACTCTGGTTTCTCAGTGTGTTTCCTAGAGCCGTTTTGAACTTCCTGCAGGTTTCACTGTAAAACCGAGTTGGAGCAAGTAT
>NW_022588073.1:0-24591 GCF_009834535.1 Camelus ferus | reverse complement strand
TCGGTTTTACAGAGAAAACTGCAGGAACTTCAAACCGGCACTAGGAAACAGACTGAGAAACCAGAGTAAAAGTTTCTCCTGCAACCCGTTCCATTTGTGCTAGATGAACGAACGTCTCTCCACATGCTCAGTTTTGAGAGGTAATTGTGTGTGAAAGCCGTCCTTCAACTAGCTTGTTGGGAACACAAAGTTTCTTTTCAGTTGCCAACTACACTCCAAAGATATATATGGGGAGGCAGAAGCTCCAACTCGGTTTTACAGTGAAAACTGCAGGAACTTCAAACCGGCACTAGGAAACAAACTGAAAAACCAGAGTAAAATTTCTCCTGCAACCCGATCCAGTTGTGCTAGATGAACGAACGTCTCTCCACATGCTCAGTTCTGAGAGATAAGTGTGTGTGTAAGCCGTCCTTCAACTAGCTTGATGGGAACCCAAAGTTTCTTTTCATTTGCCGACTACACTCCTTACATATATATGGGTAGGCACAAGCTCCAACTCGGTTTTACAGTGAAAACTGCAGGAACTTCAAACCGGCTCGAGGAAACAGACAGAGAAACCAGAGAAAAAGTTCCTCCTGCAAACCGTTCCCTTTGTGCTAGATGGACGAACGTCTCTCCACATGCTCAGTTCGGAGAGATAAGTGTGTGTGAATGCCGACCTTCACCTAACTTGTTGGGAACACAACGTTTCTTTTCAGTTGCCAACTCCACTCCATACATATATATGGGGAGGCACAAGCTCCAACTCGGTTTTACAGTGAAAACTGCAGGAACTTCAAACCGGCACTAGGAAACAGACTGAGAAACCAGAGTAAAAGTTTCTCCTGCAACCCGTTCCCTTTGTGCTAGATGAACGAACGTCTCTCCACATGCTCAGTTCGGAGAGAGAAGTGTGTGTGAAAGCCGTCCTTCACCTAGCTTGTTGGGAACACAAAGTTTCTTTTCAGTTGCCAACTCCACTCCATACATATATATGGGGAGGCACAAGCTCCAACTCGGTTTTACAGTGAAAACTGCAGGAACTTCAAACCGGCACTAGGAAACAGACTGAGAAACCAGAGTAAAAGTTTCTCCTGCAACCCGTTCCCTTTGTGCTAGATGAACGAACGTCTCTCCACATGCTCAGTTCGGAGAGAGAAGTGTGTGTGAAAGCCGTCCTTCACCTAGCTTGTTGGGAACACAAAGTTTCTTTTCAGTTGCCAACTACACTCCATACATATATATGGGGAGGCACAAGCTCCAACTCGGTTTTACAGTGAAAACTGCAGGAACTTCAAACCGGCACTAGGAAACAGACTGAGAAACCAGAGTAAAAGTTTCTCCTGCAACCCGTTCCCTTTGTGCTAGATGAACGAACGTCTCTCCACATGCTCAGTTCGGAGAGAGAAGTGTGTGTGAAAGCCGTCCTTCACCTAGCTTGTTGGGAACACAAAGTTTCTTTTCAGTTGCCAACTACACTCCATACATATATATGGGGAGGCACAAGCTCCAACTCGGTTTTACAGTGAAAACTGCAGGAACTTCAAACCGGCACTAGGAAACAGACTGAGAAACCAGAGTAAAAGTTTCTCCTGCAACCCGTTCCCTTTGTGCTAGATGAACGAACGTCTCTCCACATGCTCAGTTCGGAGAGAGAAGTGTGTGTGAAAGCCGTCCTTCACCTAGCTTGTTGGGAACACAAAGTTTCTTTTCAGTTGCCAACTACACTCCATACATATATATGGGGAGGCACAAGCTCCAACTCGGTTTTACAGTGAAAACTGCAGGAACTTCAAACCGGCACTAGGAAACAGACTGAGAAACCAGAGTAAAAGTTTCTCCTGCAACCCGTTCCCTTTGTGCTAGATGAACGAACGTCTCTCCACATGCTCAGTTCGGAGAGAGAAGTGTGTGTGAAAGCCGTCCTTCACCTAGCTTGTTGGGAACACAAAGTTTCTTTTCAGTTGCCAACTACACTCCATACATATATATGGGGAGGCACAAGCTCCAACTCGGTTTTACAGTGAAAACTGCAGGAACTTCAAACCGGCACTAGGAAACAGACTGAGAAACCAGAGTAAAAGTTTCTCCTGCAACCCGTTCCCTTTGTGCTAGATGAACGAACGTCTCTCCACATGCTCAGTTCGGAGAGAGAAGTGTGTGTGAAAGCCGTCCTTCACCTAGCTTGTTGGGAACACAAAGTTTCTTTTCAGTTGCCAACTACACTCCATACATATATATGGGGAGGCACAAGCTCCAACTCGGTTTTACAGTGAAAACTGCAGGAACTTCAAACCGGCACTAGGAAACAGACTGAGAAACCAGAGTAAAAGTTTCTCCTGCAAACCGTTCCCTTTGTGCTAGATGAACGAACGTCTCTCCACATGCTCAGTTCGGAGAGATAAGTGTGTGTGAAAGCCGTCCTTCACCTAGCTTGTTGGGAACACAAAGTTTCTTTTCAGTTGCCAACTCCACTCCATACATATATATGGGGAGGCACAAGCTCCAACTCGGTTTTACAGTGAAAACTGCAGGAACTTCAAACCGGCACTAGGAAACAGACTGAGAAACCAGAGTAAAAGTTTCTCCTGCAACCCGTTCCCTTTGTGCTAGATGAACGAACGTCTCTCCACATGCTCAGTTCGGAGAGAGAAGTGTGTGTGAAAGCCGTCCTTCACCTAGCTTGTTGGGAACACAAAGTTTCTTTTCAGTTGCCAACTACACTCCATACATATATATGGGGAGGCACAAGCTCCAACTCGGTTTTACAGTGAAAACTGCAGGAACTTCAAACCGGCACTAGGAAACAGACTGAGAAACCAGAGTAAAAGTTTCTCCTGCAACCCGTTCCCTTTGTGCTAGATGAACGAACGTCTCTCCACATGCTCAGTTCGGAGAGAGAAGTGTGTGTGAAAGCCGTCCTTCACCTAGCTTGTTGGGAACACAAAGTTTCTTTTCAGTTGCCAACTCCACTCCATACATATATATGGGGAGGCACAAGCTCCAACTCGGTTTTACAGTGAAAACTGCAGGAACTTCAAACCGGCACTAGGAAACAGACTGAGAAACCAGAGTAAAAGTTTCTCCTGCAACCCGTTCCCTTTGTGCTAGATGAACGAACGTCTCTCCACATGCTCAGTTCGGAGAGAGAAGTGTGTGTGAAAGCCGTCCTTCACCTAGCTTGTTGGGAACACAAAGTTTCTTTTCAGTTGCCAACTACACTCCATACATATATATGGGGAGGCACAAGCTCCAACTCGGTTTTACAGTGAAAACTGCAGGAACTTCAAACCGGCACTAGGAAACAGACTGAGAAACCAGAGTAAAAGTTTCTCCTGCAACCCGTTCCCTTTGTGCTAGATGAACGAACGTCTCTCCACATGCTCAGTTCGGAGAGAGAAGTGTGTGTGAAAGCCGTCCTTCACCTAGCTTGTTGGGAACACAAAGTTTCTTTTCAGTTGCCAACTCCACTCCATACATATATATGGGGAGGCACAAGCTCCAACTCGGTTTTACAGTGAAAACTGCAGGAACTTCAAACCGGCACTAGGAAACAGACTGAGAAACCAGAGTAAAAGTTTCTCCTGCAACCCGTTCCCTTTGTGCTAGATGAACGAACGTCTCTCCACATGCTCAGTTCGGAGAGAGAAGTGTGTGTGAAAGCCGTCCTTCACCTAGCTTGTTGGGAACACAAAGTTTCTTTTCAGTTGCCAACTCCACTCCATACATATATATGGGGAGGCACAAGCTCCAACTCGGTTTTACAGTGAAAACTGCAGGAACTTCAAACCGGCACTAGGAAACAGACTGAGAAACCAGAGTAAAAGTTTCTCCTGCAACCCGTTCCCTTTGTGCTAGATGAACGAACGTCTCTCCACATGCTCAGTTCGGAGAGAGAAGTGTGTGTGAAAGCCGTCCTTCACCTAGCTTGTTGGGAACACAAAGTTTCTTTTCAGTTGCCAACTCCACTCCATACATATATATGGGGAGGCACAAGCTCCAACTCGGTTTTACAGTGAAAACTGCAGGAACTTCAAACCGGCACTAGGAAACAGACTGAGAAACCAGAGTAAAAGTTTCTCCTGCAACCCGTTCCCTTTGTGCTAGATGAACGAACGTCTCTCCACATGCTCAGTTCGGAGAGAGAAGTGTGTGTGAAAGCCGTCCTTCACCTAGCTTGTTGGGAACACAAAGTTTCTTTTCAGTTGCCAACTCCACTCCATACATATATATGGGGAGGCACAAGCTCCAACTCGGTTTTACAGTGAAAACTGCAGGAACTTCAAACCGGCACTAGGAAACAGACTGAGAAACCAGAGTAAAAGTTTCTCCTGCAACCCGTTCCCTTTGTGCTAGATGAACGAACGTCTCTCCACATGCTCAGTTCGGAGAGAGAAGTGTGTGTGAAAGCCGTCCTTCACCTAGCTTGTTGGGAACACAAAGTTTCTTTTCAGTTGCCAACTCCACTCCATACATATATATGGGGAGGCACAAGCTCCAACTCGGTTTTACAGTGAAAACTGCAGGAACTTCAAACCGGCACTAGGAAACAGACTGAGAAACCAGAGTAAAAGTTTCTCCTGCAACCCGTTCCCTTTGTGCTAGATGAACGAACGTCTCTCCACATGCTCAGTTCGGAGAGAGAAGTGTGTGTGAAAGCCGTCCTTCACCTAGCTTGTTGGGAACACAAAGTTTCTTTTCAGTTGCCAACTCCACTCCATACATATATATGGGGAGGCACAAGCTCCAACTCGGTTTTACAGTGAAAACTGCAGGAACTTCAAACCGGCACTAGGAAACAGACTGAGAAACCAGAGTAAAAGTTTCTCCTGCAACCCGTTCCCTTTTGTGCTAGATGAACGAACGTCTCTCCACATGCTCAGTTCGGAGAGAGAAGTGTGTGTGAAAGCCGTCCTTCACCTAGCTTGTTGGGAACACAAAGTTTCTTTTCAGTTGCCAACTACACTCCATACATATATATGGGGAGGCACAAGCTCCAACTCGGTTTTACAGTGAAAACTGCAGGAACTTCAAACCGGCACTAGGAAACAGACTGAGAAACCAGAGTAAAAGTTTCTCCTGCAACCCGTTCCCTTTGTGCTAGATGAACGAACGTCTCTCCACATGCTCAGTTCGGAGAGAGAAGTGTGTGTGAAAGCCGTCCTTCACCTAGCTTGTTGGGAACACAAAGTTTCTTTTCAGTTGCCAACTCCACTCCATACATATATATGGGGAGGCACAAGCTCCAACTCGGTTTTACAGTGAAAACTGCAGGAACTTCAAACCGGCACTAGGAAACAGACTGAGAAACCAGAGTAAAAGTTTCTCCTGCAACCCGTTCCCTTTGTGCTAGATGAACGAACGTCTCTCCACATGCTCAGTTCGGAGAGAGAAGTGTGTGTGAAAGCCGTCCTTCACCTAGCTTGTTGGGAACACAAAGTTTCTTTTCAGTTGCCAACTACACTCCATACATATATATGGGGAGGCACAAGCTCCAACTCGGTTTTACAGTGAAAACTGCAGGAACTTCAAACCGGCACTAGGAAACAGACTGAGAAACCAGAGTAAAAGTTTCTCCTGCAACCCGTTCCCTTTGTGCTAGATGAACGAACGTCTCTCCACATGCTCAGTTCGGAGAGAGAAGTGTGTGTGAAAGCCGTCCTTCACCTAGCTTGTTGGGAACACAAAGTTTCTTTTCAGTTGCCAACTCCACTCCATACATATATATGGGGAGGCACAAGCTCCAACTCGGTTTTACAGTGAAAACTGCAGGAACTTCAAACCGGCACTAGGAAACAGACTGAGAAACCAGAGTAAAAGTTTCTCCTGCAACCCGTTCCCTTTGTGCTAGATGAACGAACGTCTCTCCACATGCTCAGTTCGGAGAGAGAAGTGTGTGTGAAAGCCGTCCTTCACCTAGCTTGTTGGGAACACAAAGTTTCTTTTCAGTTGCCAACTCCACTCCATACATATATATGGGGAGGCACAAGCTCCAACTCGGTTTTACAGTGAAAACTGCAGGAACTTCAAACCGGCACTAGGAAACAGACTGAGAAACCAGAGTAAAAGTTTCTCCTGCAACCCGTTCCCTTTGTGCTAGATGAACGAACGTCTCTCCACATGCTCAGTTCGGAGAGAGAAGTGTGTGTGAAAGCCGTCCTTCACCTAGCTTGTTGGGAACACAAAGTTTCTTTTCAGTTGCCAACTACACTCCATACATATATATGGGGAGGCACAAGCTCCAACTCGGTTTTACAGTGAAAACTGCAGGAACTTCAAACCGGCACTAGGAAACAGACTGAGAAACCAGAGTAAAAGTTTCTCCTGCAACCCGTTCCCTTTGTGCTAGATGAACGAACGTCTCTCCACATGCTCAGTTCGGAGAGAGAAGTGTGTGTGAAAGCCGTCCTTCACCTAGCTTGTTGGGAACACAAAGTTTCTTTTCAGTTGCCAACTCCACTCCATACATATATATGGGGAGGCACAAGCTCCAACTCGGTTTTACAGTGAAAACTGCAGGAACTTCAAACCGGCACTAGGAAACAGACTGAGAAACCAGAGTAAAAGTTTCTCCTGCAACCCGTTCCCTTTGTGCTAGATGAACGAACGTCTCTCCACATGCTCAGTTCGGAGAGAGAAGTGTGTGTGAAAGCCGTCCTTCACCTAGCTTGTTGGGAACACAAAGTTTCTTTTCAGTTGCCAACTCCACTCCATACATATATATGGGGAGGCACAAGCTCCAACTCGGTTTTACAGTGAAAACTGCAGGAACTTCAAACCGGCACTAGGAAACAGACTGAGAAACCAGAGTAAAAGTTTCTCCTGCAACCCGTTCCCTTTGTGCTAGATGAACGAACGTCTCTCCACATGCTCAGTTCGGAGAGAGAAGTGTGTGTGAAAGCCGTCCTTCACCTAGCTTGTTGGGAACACAAAGTTTCTTTTCAGTTGCCAACTCCACTCCATACATATATATGGGGAGGCACAAGCTCCAACTCGGTTTTACAGTGAAAACTGCAGGAACTTCAAACCGGCACTAGGAAACAGACTGAGAAACCAGAGTAAAAGTTTCTCCTGCAACCCGTTCCCTTTGTGCTAGATGAACGAACGTCTCTCCACATGCTCAGTTCGGAGAGAGAAGTGTGTGTGAAAGCCGTCCTTCACCTAGCTTGTTGGGAACACAAAGTTTCTTTTCAGTTGCCAACTCCACTCCATACATATATATGGGGAGGCACAAGCTCCAACTCGGTTTTACAGTGAAAACTGCAGGAACTTCAAACCGGCACTAGGAAACAGACTGAGAAACCAGAGTAAAAGTTTCTCCTGCAACCCGTTCCCTTTGTGCTAGATGAACGAACGTCTCTCCACATGCTCAGTTCGGAGAGAGAAGTGTGTGTGAAAGCCGTCCTTCACCTAGCTTGTTGGGAACACAAAGTTTCTTTTCAGTTGCCAACTCCACTCCATACATATATATGGGGAGGCACAAGCTCCAACTCGGTTTTACAGTGAAAACTGCAGGAACTTCAAACCGGCACTAGGAAACAGACTGAGAAACCAGAGTAAAAGTTTCTCCTGCAACCCGTTCCCTTTGTGCTAGATGAACGAACGTCTCTCCACATGCTCAGTTCGGAGAGAGAAGTGTGTGTGAAAGCCGTCCTTCACCTAGCTTGTTGGGAACACAAAGTTTCTTTTCAGTTGCCAACTACACTCCATACATATATATGGGGAGGCACAAGCTCCAACTCGGTTTTACAGTGAAAACTGCAGGAACTTCAAACCGGCACTAGGAAACAGACTGAGAAACCAGAGTAAAAGTTTCTCCTGCAACCCGTTCCCTTTGTGCTAGATGAACGAACGTCTCTCCACATGCTCAGTTCGGAGAGAGAAGTGTGTGTGAAAGCCGTCCTTCACCTAGCTTGTTGGGAACACAAAGTTTCTTTTCAGTTGCCAACTACACTCCATACATATATATGGGGAGGCACAAGCTCCAACTCGGTTTTACAGTGAAAACTGCAGGAACTTCAAACCGGCACTAGGAAACAGACTGAGAAACCAGAGTAAAAGTTTCTCCTGCAACCCGTTCCCTTTGTGCTAGATGAACGAACGTCTCTCCACATGCTCAGTTCGGAGAGAGAAGTGTGTGTGAAAGCCGTCCTTCACCTAGCTTGTTGGGAACACAAAGTTTCTTTTCAGTTGCCAACTCCACTCCATACATATATATGGGGAGGCACAAGCTCCAACTCGGTTTTACAGTGAAAACTGCAGGAACTTCAAACCGGCACTAGGAAACAGACTGAGAAACCAGAGTAAAAGTTTCTCCTGCAACCCGTTCCCTTTGTGCTAGATGAACGAACGTCTCTCCACATGCTCAGTTCGGAGAGAGAAGTGTGTGTGAAAGCCGTCCTTCACCTAGCTTGTTGGGAACACAAAGTTTCTTTTCAGTTGCCAACTACACTCCATACATATATATGGGGAGGCACAAGCTCCAACTCGGTTTTACAGTGAAAACTGCAGGAACTTCAAACCGGCACTAGGAAACAGACTGAGAAACCAGAGTAAAAGTTTCTCCTGCAACCCGTTCCCTTTGTGCTAGATGAACGAACGTCTCTCCACATGCTCAGTTCGGAGAGAGAAGTGTGTGTGAAAGCCGTCCTTCACCTAGCTTGTTGGGAACACAAAGTTTCTTTTCAGTTGCCAACTCCACTCCATACATATATATGGGGAGGCACAAGCTCCAACTCGGTTTTACAGTGAAAACTGCAGGAACTTCAAACCGGCACTAGGAAACAGACTGAGAAACCAGAGTAAAAGTTTCTCCTGCAACCCGTTCCCTTTGTGCTAGATGAACGAACGTCTCTCCACATGCTCAGTTCGGAGAGAGAAGTGTGTGTGAAAGCCGTCCTTCACCTAGCTTGTTGGGAACACAAAGTTTCTTTTCAGTTGCCAACTACACTCCATACATATATATGGGGAGGCACAAGCTCCAACTCGGTTTTACAGTGAAAACTGCAGGAACTTCAAACCGGCACTAGGAAACAGACTGAGAAACCAGAGTAAAAGTTTCTCCTGCAACCCGTTCCCTTTGTGCTAGATGAACGAACGTCTCTCCACATGCTCAGTTCGGAGAGAGAAGTGTGTGTGAAAGCCGTCCTTCACCTAGCTTGTTGGGAACACAAAGTTTCTTTTCAGTTGCCAACTACACTCCATACATATATATGGGGAGGCACAAGCTCCAACTCGGTTTTACAGTGAAAACTGCAGGAACTTCAAACCGGCACTAGGAAACAGACTGAGAAACCAGAGTAAAAGTTTCTCCTGCAACCCGTTCCCTTTGTGCTAGATGAACGAACGTCTCTCCACATGCTCAGTTCGGAGAGAGAAGTGTGTGTGAAAGCCGTCCTTCACCTAGCTTGTTGGGAACACAAAGTTTCTTTTCAGTTGCCAACTCCACTCCATACATATATATGGGGAGGCACAAGCTCCAACTCGGTTTTACAGTGAAAACTGCAGGAACTTCAAACCGGCACTAGGAAACAGACTGAGAAACCAGAGTAAAAGTTTCTCCTGCAACCCGTTCCCTTTGTGCTAGATGAACGAACGTCTCTCCACATGCTCAGTTCGGAGAGAGAAGTGTGTGTGAAAGCCGTCCTTCACCTAGCTTGTTGGGAACACAAAGTTTCTTTTCAGTTGCCAACTACACTCCATACATATATATGGGGAGGCACAAGCTCCAACTCGGTTTTACAGTGAAAACTGCAGGAACTTCAAACCGGCACTAGGAAACAGACTGAGAAACCAGAGTAAAAGTTTCTCCTGCAACCCGTTCCCTTTGTGCTAGATGAACGAACGTCTCTCCACATGCTCAGTTCGGAGAGAGAAGTGTGTGTGAAAGCCGTCCTTCACCTAGCTTGTTGGGAACACAAAGTTTCTTTTCAGTTGCCAACTCCACTCCATACATATATATGGGGAGGCACAAGCTCCAACTCGGTTTTACAGTGAAAACTGCAGGAACTTCAAACCGGCACTAGGAAACAGACTGAGAAACCAGAGTAAAAGTTTCTCCTGCAACCCGTTCCCTTTGTGCTAGATGAACGAACGTCTCTCCACATGCTCAGTTCGGAGAGAGAAGTGTGTGTGAAAGCCGTCCTTCACCTAGCTTGTTGGGAACACAAAGTTTCTTTTCAGTTGCCAACTCCACTCCATACATATATATGGGGAGGCACAAGCTCCAACTCGGTTTTACAGTGAAAACTGCAGGAACTTCAAACCGGCACTAGGAAACAGACTGAGAAACCAGAGTAAAAGTTTCTCCTGCAACCCGTTCCCTTTGTGCTAGATGAACGAACGTCTCTCCACATGCTCAGTTCGGAGAGAGAAGTGTGTGTGAAAGCCGTCCTTCACCTAGCTTGTTGGGAACACAAAGTTTCTTTTCAGTTGCCAACTCCACTCCATACATATATATGGGGAGGCACAAGCTCCAACTCGGTTTTACAGTGAAAACTGCAGGAACTTCAAACCGGCACTAGGAAACAGACTGAGAAACCAGAGTAAAAGTTTCTCCTGCAACCCGTTCCCTTTGTGCTAGATGAACGAACGTCTCTCCACATGCTCAGTTCGGAGAGAGAAGTGTGTGTGAAAGCCGTCCTTCACCTAGCTTGTTGGGAACACAAAGTTTCTTTTCAGTTGCCAACTACACTCCATACATATATATGGGGAGGCACAAGCTCCAACTCGGTTTTACAGTGAAAACTGCAGGAACTTCAAACCGGCACTAGGAAACAGACTGAGAAACCAGAGTAAAAGTTTCTCCTGCAACCCGTTCCCTTTGTGCTAGATGAACGAACGTCTCTCCACATGCTCAGTTCGGAGAGAGAAGTGTGTGTGAAAGCCGTCCTTCACCTAGCTTGTTGGGAACACAAAGTTTCTTTTCAGTTGCCAACTACACTCCATACATATATATGGGGAGGCACAAGCTCCAACTCGGTTTTACAGTGAAAACTGCAGGAACTTCAAACCGGCACTAGGAAACAGACTGAGAAACCAGAGTAAAAGTTTCTCCTGCAACCCGTTCCCTTTGTGCTAGATGAACGAACGTCTCTCCACATGCTCAGTTCGGAGAGAGAAGTGTGTGTGAAAGCCGTCCTTCACCTAGCTTGTTGGGAACACAAAGTTTCTTTTCAGTTGCCAACTACACTCCATACATATATATGGGGAGGCACAAGCTCCAACTCGGTTTTACAGTGAAAACTGCAGGAACTTCAAACCGGCACTAGGAAACAGACTGAGAAACCAGAGTAAAAGTTTCTCCTGCAACCCGTTCCCTTTGTGCTAGATGAACGAACGTCTCTCCACATGCTCAGTTCGGAGAGAGAAGTGTGTGTGAAAGCCGTCCTTCACCTAGCTTGTTGGGAACACAAAGTTTCTTTTCAGTTGCCAACTACACTCCATACATATATATGGGGAGGCACAAGCTCCAACTCGGTTTTACAGTGAAAACTGCAGGAACTTCAAACCGGCACTAGGAAACAGACTGAGAAACCAGAGTAAAAGTTTCTCCTGCAACCCGTTCCCTTTGTGCTAGATGAACGAACGTCTCTCCACATGCTCAGTTCGGAGAGAGAAGTGTGTGTGAAAGCCGTCCTTCACCTAGCTTGTTGGGAACACAAAGTTTCTTTTCAGTTGCCAACTACACTCCATACATATATATGGGGAGGCACAAGCTCCAACTCGGTTTTACAGTGAAAACTGCAGGAACTTCAAACCGGCACTAGGAAACAGACTGAGAAACCAGAGTAAAAGTTTCTCCTGCAACCCGTTCCCTTTGTGCTAGATGAACGAACGTCTCTCCACATGCTCAGTTCGGAGAGAGAAGTGTGTGTGAAAGCCGTCCTTCACCTAGCTTGTTGGGAACACAAAGTTTCTTTTCAGTTGCCAACTCCACTCCATACATATATATGGGGAGGCACAAGCTCCAACTCGGTTTTACAGTGAAAACTGCAGGAACTTCAAACCGGCACTAGGAAACAGACTGAGAAACCAGAGTAAAAGTTTCTCCTGCAACCCGTTCCCTTTGTGCTAGATGAACGAACGTCTCTCCACATGCTCAGTTCGGAGAGAGAAGTGTGTGTGAAAGCCGTCCTTCACCTAGCTTGTTGGGAACACAAAGTTTCTTTTCAGTTGCCAACTCCACTCCATACATATATATGGGGAGGCACAAGCTCCAACTCGGTTTTACAGTGAAAACTGCAGGAACTTCAAACCGGCACTAGGAAACAGACTGAGAAACCAGAGTAAAAGTTTCTCCTGCAACCCGTTCCCTTTGTGCTAGATGAACGAACGTCTCTCCACATGCTCAGTTCGGAGAGAGAAGTGTGTGTGAAAGCCGTCCTTCACCTAGCTTGTTGGGAACACAAAGTTTCTTTTCAGTTGCCAACTACACTCCATACATATATATGGGGAGGCACAAGCTCCAACTCGGTTTTACAGTGAAAACTGCAGGAACTTCAAACCGGCACTAGGAAACAGACTGAGAAACCAGAGTAAAAGTTTCTCCTGCAACCCGTTCCCTTTGTGCTAGATGAACGAACGTCTCTCCACATGCTCAGTTCGGAGAGAGAAGTGTGTGTGAAAGCCGTCCTTCACCTAGCTTGTTGGGAACACAAAGTTTCTTTTCAGTTGCCAACTACACTCCATACATATATATGGGGAGGCACAAGCTCCAACTCGGTTTTACAGTGAAAACTGCAGGAACTTCAAACCGGCACTAGGAAACAGACTGAGAAACCAGAGTAAAAGTTTCTCCTGCAACCCGTTCCCTTTGTGCTAGATGAACGAACGTCTCTCCACATGCTCAGTTCGGAGAGAGAAGTGTGTGTGAAAGCCGTCCTTCACCTAGCTTGTTGGGAACACAAAGTTTCTTTTCAGTTGCCAACTACACTCCATACATATATATGGGGAGGCACAAGCTCCAACTCGGTTTTACAGTGAAAACTGCAGGAACTTCAAACCGGCACTAGGAAACAGACTGAGAAACCAGAGTAAAAGTTTCTCCTGCAACCCGTTCCCTTTGTGCTAGATGAACGAACGTCTCTCCACATGCTCAGTTCGGAGAGAGAAGTGTGTGTGAAAGCCGTCCTTCACCTAGCTTGTTGGGAACACAAAGTTTCTTTTCAGTTGCCAACTCCACTCCATACATATATATGGGGAGGCACAAGCTCCAACTCGGTTTTACAGTGAAAACTGCAGGAACTTCAAACCGGCACTAGGAAACAGACTGAGAAACCAGAGTAAAAGTTTCTCCTGCAACCCGTTCCCTTTGTGCTAGATGAACGAACGTCTCTCCACATGCTCAGTTCGGAGAGAGAAGTGTGTGTGAAAGCCGTCCTTCACCTAGCTTGTTGGGAACACAAAGTTTCTTTTCAGTTGCCAACTCCACTCCATACATATATATGGGGAGGCACAAGCTCCAACTCGGTTTTACAGTGAAAACTGCAGGAACTTCAAACCGGCACTAGGAAACAGACTGAGAAACCAGAGTAAAAGTTTCTCCTGCAACCCGTTCCCTTTGTGCTAGATGAACGAACGTCTCTCCACATGCTCAGTTCGGAGAGAGAAGTGTGTGTGAAAGCCGTCCTTCACCTAGCTTGTTGGGAACACAAAGTTTCTTTTCAGTTGCCAACTACACTCCATACATATATATGGGGAGGCACAAGCTCCAACTCGGTTTTACAGTGAAAACTGCAGGAACTTCAAACCGGCACTAGGAAACAGACTGAGAAACCAGAGTAAAAGTTTCTCCTGCAACCCGTTCCCTTTGTGCTAGATGAACGAACGTCTCTCCACATGCTCAGTTCGGAGAGAGAAGTGTGTGTGAAAGCCGTCCTTCACCTAGCTTGTTGGGAACACAAAGTTTCTTTTCAGTTGCCAACTACACTCCATACATATATATGGGGAGGCACAAGCTCCAACTCGGTTTTACAGTGAAAACTGCAGGAACTTCAAACCGGCACTAGGAAACAGACTGAGAAACCAGAGTAAAAGTTTCTCCTGCAACCCGTTCCCTTTGTGCTAGATGAACGAACGTCTCTCCACATGCTCAGTTCGGAGAGAGAAGTGTGTGTGAAAGCCGTCCTTCACCTAGCTTGTTGGGAACACAAAGTTTCTTTTCAGTTGCCAACTCCACTCCATACATATATATGGGGAGGCACAAGCTCCAACTCGGTTTTACAGTGAAAACTGCAGGAACTTCAAACCGGCACTAGGAAACAGACTGAGAAACCAGAGTAAAAGTTTCTCCTGCAACCCGTTCCCTTTGTGCTAGATGAACGAACGTCTCTCCACATGCTCAGTTCGGAGAGAGTAAGTGTGTGTGAAAGCCGTCCTTCACCTAGCTTGTTGGGAACACAAAGTTTCTTTTCAGTTGCCAACTACACTCCATACATATATATGGGGAGGCACAAGCTCCAACTCGGTTTTACAGTGAAAACTGCAGGAACTTCAAACCGGCACTAGGAAACAGACTGAGAAACCAGAGTAAAAGTTTCTCCTGCAACCCGTTCCCTTTGTGCTAGATGAACGAACGTCTCTCCACATGCTCAGTTCGGAGAGAGAAGTGTGTGTGAAAGCCGTCCTTCACCTAGCTTGTTGGGAACACAAAGTTTCTTTTCAGTTGCCAACTACACTCCATACATATATATGGGGAGGCACAAGCTCCAACTCGGTTTTACAGTGAAAACTGCAGGAACTTCAAACCGGCACTAGGAAACAGACTGAGAAACCAGAGTAAAAGTTTCTCCTGCAACCCGTTCCCTTTGTGCTAGATGAACGAACGTCTCTCCACATGCTCAGTTCGGAGAGAGAAGTGTGTGTGAAAGCCGTCCTTCACCTAGCTTGTTGGGAACACAAAGTTTCTTTTCAGTTGCCAACTCCACTCCATACATATATATGGGGAGGCACAAGCTCCAACTCGGTTTTACAGTGAAAACTGCAGGAACTTCAAACCGGCACTAGGAAACAGACTGAGAAACCAGAGTAAAAGTTTCTCCTGCAACCCGTTCCCTTTGTGCTAGATGAACGAACGTCTCTCCACATGCTCAGTTCGGAGAGAGAAGTGTGTGTGAAAGCCGTCCTTCACCTAGCTTGTTGGGAACACAAAGTTTCTTTTCAGTTGCCAACTACACTCCATACATATATATGGGGAGGCACAAGCTCCAACTCGGTTTTACAGTGAAAACTGCAGGAACTTCAAACCGGCACTAGGAAACAGACTGAGAAACCAGAGTAAAAGTTTCTCCTGCAACCCGTTCCCTTTGTGCTAGATGAACGAACGTCTCTCCACATGCTCAGTTCGGAGAGAGAAGTGTGTGTGAAAGCCGTCCTTCACCTAGCTTGTTGGGAACACAAAGTTTCTTTTCAGTTGCCAACTCCACTCCATACATATATATGGGGAGGCACAAGCTCCAACTCGGTTTTACAGTGAAAACTGCAGGAACTTCAAACCGGCACTAGGAAACAGACTGAGAAACCAGAGTAAAAGTTTCTCCTGCAACCCGTTCCCTTTGTGCTAGATGAACGAACGTCTCTCCACATGCTCAGTTCGGAGAGAGAAGTGTGTGTGAAAGCCGTCCTTCACCTAGCTTGTTGGGAACACAAAGTTTCTTTTCAGTTGCCAACTACACTCCATACATATATATGGGGAGGCACAAGCTCCAACTCGGTTTTACAGTGAAAACTGCAGGAACTTCAAACCGGCACTAGGAAACAGACTGAGAAACCAGAGTAAAAGTTTCTCCTGCAACCCGTTCCCTTTGTGCTAGATGAACGAACGTCTCTCCACATGCTCAGTTCGGAGAGAGAAGTGTGTGTGAAAGCCGTCCTTCACCTAGCTTGTTGGGAACACAAAGTTTCTTTTCAGTTGCCAACTACACTCCATACATATATATGGGGAGGCACAAGCTCCAACTCGGTTTTACAGTGAAAACTGCAGGAACTTCAAACCGGCACTAGGAAACAGACTGAGAAACCAGAGTAAAAGTTTCTCCTGCAACCCGTTCCCTTTGTGCTAGATGAACGAACGTCTCTCCACATGCTCAGTTCGGAGAGAGAAGTGTGTGTGAAAGCCGTCCTTCACCTAGCTTGTTGGGAACACAAAGTTTCTTTTCAGTTGCCAACTCCACTCCATACATATATATGGGGAGGCACAAGCTCCAACTCGGTTTTACAGTGAAAACTGCAGGAACTTCAAACCGGCACTAGGAAACAGACTGAGAAACCAGAGTAAAAGTTTCTCCTGCAACCCGTTCCCTTTGTGCTAGATGAACGAACGTCTCTCCACATGCTCAGTTCGGAGAGAGAAGTGTGTGTGAAAGCCGTCCTTCACCTAGCTTGTTGGGAACACAAAGTTTCTTTTCAGTTGCCAACTACACTCCATACATATATATGGGGAGGCACAAGCTCCAACTCGGTTTTACAGTGAAAACTGCAGGAACTTCAAACCGGCACTAGGAAACAGACTGAGAAACCAGAGTAAAAGTTTCTCCTGCAACCCGTTCCCTTTGTGCTAGATGAACGAACGTCTCTCCACATGCTCAGTTCGGAGAGAGAAGTGTGTGTGAAAGCCGTCCTTCACCTAGCTTGTTGGGAACACAAAGTTTCTTTTCAGTTGCCAACTACACTCCATACATATATATGGGGAGGCACAAGCTCCAACTCGGTTTTACAGTGAAAACTGCAGGAACTTCAAACCGGCACTAGGAAACAGACTGAGAAACCAGAGTAAAAGTTTCTCCTGCAACCCGTTCCCTTTGTGCTAGATGAACGAACGTCTCTCCACATGCTCAGTTCGGAGAGAGAAGTGTGTGTGAAAGCCGTCCTTCACCTAGCTTGTTGGGAACACAAAGTTTCTTTTCAGTTGCCAACTCCACTCCATACATATATATGGGGAGGCACAAGCTCCAACTCGGTTTTACAGTGAAAACTGCAGGAACTTCAAACCGGCACTAGGAAACAGACTGAGAAACCAGAGTAAAAGTTTCTCCTGCAACCCGTTCCCTTTGTGCTAGATGAACGAACGTCTCTCCACATGCTCAGTTCGGAGAGAGAAGTGTGTGTGAAAGCCGTCCTTCACCTAGCTTGTTGGGAACACAAAGTTTCTTTTCAGTTGCCAACTCCACTCCATACATATATATGGGGAGGCACAAGCTCCAACTCGGTTTTACAGTGAAAACTGCAGGAACTTCAAACCGGCACTAGGAAACAGACTGAGAAACCAGAGTAAAAGTTTCTCCTGCAACCCGTTCCCTTTGTGCTAGATGAACGAACGTCTCTCCACATGCTCAGTTCGGAGAGAGAAGTGTGTGTGAAAGCCGTCCTTCACCTAGCTTGTTGGGAACACAAAGTTTCTTTTCAGTTGCCAACTCCACTCCATACATATATATGGGGAGGCACAAGCTCCAACTCGGTTTTACAGTGAAAACTGCAGGAACTTCAAACCGGCACTAGGAAACAGACTGAGAAACCAGAGTAAAAGTTTCTCCTGCAACCCGTTCCCTTTGTGCTAGATGAACGAACGTCTCTCCACATGCTCAGTTCGGAGAGAGAAGTGTGTGTGAAAGCCGTCCTTCACCTAGCTTGTTGGGAACACAAAGTTTCTTTTCAGTTGCCAACTACACTCCATACATATATATGGGGAGGCACAAGCTCCAACTCGGTTTTACAGTGAAAACTGCAGGAACTTCAAACCGGCACTAGGAAACAGACTGAGAAACCAGAGTAAAAGTTTCTCCTGCAACCCGTTCCCTTTGTGCTAGATGAACGAACGTCTCTCCACATGCTCAGTTCGGAGAGAGTAGTGTGTGTGAAAGCCGTCCTTCACCTAGCTTGTTGGGAACACAAAGTTTCTTTTCAGTTGCCAACTCCACTCCATACATATATATGGGGAGGCACAAGCTCCAACTCGGTTTTACAGTGAAAACTGCAGGAACTTCAAACCGGCACTAGGAAACAGACTGAGAAACCAGAGTAAAAGTTTCTCCTGCAACCCGTTCCCTTTGTGCTAGATGAACGAACGTCTCTCCACATGCTCAGTTCGGAGAGAGAAGTGTGTGTGAAAGCCGTCCTTCACCTAGCTTGTTGGGAACACAAAGTTTCTTTTCAGTTGCCAACTACACTCCATACATATATATGGGGAGGCACAAGCTCCAACTCGGTTTTACAGTGAAAACTGCAGGAACTTCAAACCGGCACTAGGAAACAGACTGAGAAACCAGAGTAAAAGTTTCTCCTGCAACCCGTTCCCTTTGTGCTAGATGAACGAACGTCTCTCCACATGCTCAGTTCGGAGAGAGAAGTGTGTGTGAAAGCCGTCCTTCACCTAGCTTGTTGGGAACACAAAGTTTCTTTTCAGTTGCCAACTCCACTCCATACATATATATGGGGAGGCACAAGCTCCAACTCGGTTTTACAGTGAAAACTGCAGGAACTTCAAACCGGCACTAGGAAACAGACTGAGAAACCAGAGTAAAAGTTTCTCCTGCAACCCGTTCCCTTTGTGCTAGATGAACGAACGTCTCTCCACATGCTCAGTTCGGAGAGAGAAGTGTGTGTGAAAGCCGTCCTTCACCTAGCTTGTTGGGAACACAAAGTTTCTTTTCAGTTGCCAACTACACTCCATACATATATATGGGGAGGCACAAGCTCCAACTCGGTTTTACAGTGAAAACTGCAGGAACTTCAAACCGGCACTAGGAAACAGACTGAGAAACCAGAGTAAAAGTTTCTCCTGCAACCCGTTCCCTTTGTGCTAGATGAACGAACGTCTCTCCACATGCTCAGTTCGGAGAGAGAAGTGTGTGTGAAAGCCGTCCTTCACCTAGCTTGTTGGGAACACAAAGTTTCTTTTCAGTTGCCAACTACACTCCATACATATATATGGGGAGGCACAAGCTCCAACTCGGTTTTACAGTGAAAACTGCAGGAACTTCAAACCGGCACTAGGAAACAGACTGAGAAACCAGAGTAAAAGTTTCTCCTGCAACCCGTTCCCTTTGTGCTAGATGAACGAACGTCTCTCCACATGCTCAGTTCGGAGAGAGAAGTGTGTGTGAAAGCCGTCCTTCACCTAGCTTGTTGGGAACACAAAGTTTCTTTTCAGTTGCCAACTCCACTCCATACATATATATGGGGAGGCACAAGCTCCAACTCGGTTTTACAGTGAAAACTGCAGGAACTTCAAACCGGCACTAGGAAACAGACTGAGAAACCAGAGTAAAAGTTTCTCCTGCAACCCGTTCCCTTTGTGCTAGATGAACGAACGTCTCTCCACATGCTCAGTTCGGAGAGAGAAGTGTGTGTGAAAGCCGTCCTTCACCTAGCTTGTTGGGAACACAAAGTTTCTTTTCAGTTGCCAACTCCACTCCATACATATATATGGGGAGGCACAAGCTCCAACTCGGTTTTACAGTGAAAACTGCAGGAACTTCAAACCGGCACTAGGAAACAGACTGAGAAACCAGAGTAAAAGTTTCTCCTGCAACCCGTTCCCTTTGTGCTAGATGAACGAACGTCTCTCCACATGCTCAGTTCTGAGAGAGAAGTGTGTGTGAAAGCCGTCCTTCACCTAGCTTGTTGGGAACACAAAGTTTCTTTTCAGTTGCCAACTACACTCCATACATATATATGGGGAGGCACAAGCTCCAACTCGGTTTTACAGTGAAAACTGCAGGAACTTCAAACCGGCACTAGGAAACAGACTGAGAAACCAGAGTAAAAGTTTCTCCTGCAACCCGTTCCCTTTGTGCTAGATGAACGAACGTCTCTCCACATGCTCAGTTCGGAGAGAGAAGTGTGTGTGAAAGCCGTCCTTCACCTAGCTTGTTGGGAACACAAAGTTTCTTTTCAGTTGCCAACTACACTCCATACATATATATGGGGAGGCACAAGCTCCAACTCGGTTTTACAGTGAAAACTGCAGGAACTTCAAACCGGCACTAGGAAACAGACTGAGAAACCAGAGTAAAAGTTTCTCCTGCAACCCGTTCCCTTTGTGCTAGATGAACGAACGTCTCTCCACATGCTCAGTTCGGAGAGATAAGTGTGTGTGAAAGCCGTCCTTCACCTAGCTTGTTGGGAACACAAAGTTTCTTTTCAGTTGCCAACTCCACTCCATACATATATATGGGGAGGCACAAGCTCCAACTCGGTTTTACAGTGAAAACTGCAGGAACTTCAAACCGGCACTAGGAAACAGACTGAGAAACCAGAGTAAAAGTTTCTCCTGCAACCCGTTCCCTTTGTGCTAGATGAACGAACGTCTCTCCACATGCTCAGTTCGGAGAGAGAAGTGTGTGTGAAAGCCGTCCTTCACCTAGCTTGTTGGGAACACAAAGTTTCTTTTCAGTTGCCAACTACACTCCATACATATATGGGGAGGCACAAGCTCCAACTCGGTTTTACAGTGAAAACTGCAGGAACTTCAAACCGGCACTAGGAAACAGACTGAGAAACCAGAGTAAAAGTTTCTCCTGCAACCCGTTCCATTTGTGCTAGATGAACGAACGTCTCTCCACATGCTCAGTTCTGAGAGAGAAGTGTGTGTGAAAGCCGTCCTTCACCTAGCTTGTTGGGAACACAAAGTTTCTTTTCAGTTGCCAACTACACTCCATACATATATATGGGGAGGCACAAGCTCCAACTCGGTTTTACAGTGAAAACTGCAGGAACTTCAAACCGGCACTAGGAAACAGACTGAGAAACCAGAGTAAAAGTTTCTCCTGCAACCCGTTCCCTTTGTGCTAGATGAACGAACGTCTCTCCACATGCTCAGTTCGGAGAGATAAGTGTGTGTGAAGCCGTCCTTCACCTAGCTTGTTGGGAACACAAAGTTTCTTTTCAGTTGCCAACTCCACTCCATACATATATATGGGGAGGCACAAGCTCCAACTCGGTTTTACAGTGAAAACTTCAGGAACTTCAAACCGGCACTAGGAAACAGACTGAGAAACCAGAGTAAAAGTTTCTCCTGCAACCCGTTCCATTTGTGCTAGATGAACGAACGTCTCTCCACATGCTCAGTTCGGAGAGAGAGAATGTGTGTGAAAGCCGTCCTTCACCTAGCTTGTTGGGAACACAAAGTTTCTTTTCAGTTGCCAACTACACTCCATACATATATATGGGGAGGCACAAGCTCCAACTCGGTTTTACAGTGAAAACTGCAGGAACTTCAAACCGGCACTAGGAAACAGACTGAGAAACCAGAGTAAAAGTTTCTCCTGCAACCCGTTCCCTTTGTGCTAGATGAACGAACGTCTCTCCACATGCTCAGTTCGGAGAGATAAGTGTGTGTGAAAGCCGTCCTTCACCTAGCTTGTTGGGAACACAAAGTTTCTTTTCAGTTGCCAACTACACTCCATACATATATATGGGGAGGCACAAGCTCCAACTCGGTTTTACAGTGAAAACTGCAGGAACTTCAAACCGGCACTAGGAAACAGACTGAGAAACCAGAGTAAAAGTTTCTCCTGCAACCCGTTCCCTTTGTGCTAGATGAACGAACGTCTCTCCACATGCTCAGTTCTGAGAGAGAAGTGTGTGTGAAAGCCGTCCTTCACCTAGCTTGTTGGGAACACAAAGTTTCTTTTCAGTTGCCAACTCCACTCCATACATATATATGGGGAGGCACAAGCTCCAACTCGGTTTTACAGTGAAAACTGCAGGAACTTCAAACCGGCACTAGGAAACAGACTGAGAAACCAGAGTAAAAGTTTCTCCTGCAACCCGTTCCCTTTGTGCTAGATGAACGAACGTCTCTCCACATGCTCAGTTCGGAGAGAGAAGTGTGTGTGAAAGCCGTCCTTCACCTAGCTTGTTGGGAACACAAAGTTTCTTTTCAGTTGCCAACTACACTCCATACATATATATGGGGAGGCACAAGCTCCAACTCGGTTTTACAGTGAAAACTGCAGGAACTTCAAACCGGCACTAGGAAACAGACTGAGAAACCAGAGTAAAAGTTTCTCCTGCAACCCGTTCCCTTTGTGCTAGATGAACGAACGTCTCTCCACATGCTCAGTTCGGAGAGAGAAGTGTGTGTGAAAGCCGTCCTTCACCTAGCTTGTTGGGAACACAAAGTTTCTTTTCAGTTGCCAACTACACTCCATACATATATATGGGGAGGCACAAGCTCCAACTCGGTTTTACAGTGAAAACTGCAGGAACTTCAAACCGGCACTAGGAAACAGACTGAGAAACCAGAGTAAAAGTTTCTCCTGCAACCCGTTCCATTTGTGCTAGATGAACGAACGTCTCTCCACATGCTCAGTTCGGAGAGATAAGTGTGTGTGAAAGCCGTCCTTCACCTAGCTTGTTGGGAACACAAAGTTTCTTTTCAGTTGCCAACTACACTCCATACATATATATGGGGAGGCACAAGCTCCAACTCGGTTTTACAGTGAAAACTGCAGGAACTTCAAACCGGCACTAGGAAACAGACTGAGAAACCAGAGTAAAAGTTTCTCCTGCAAACCGTTCCCTTTGTGCTAGATGAACGAACGTCTCTCCACATGCTCAGTTCGGAGAGAGAAGTGTGTGTGAAAGCCGTCCTTCACCTAGCTTGTTGGGAACACAAAGTTTCTTTTCAGTTGCCAACTACACTCCATACATATATATGGGGAGGCACAAGCTCCAACTCGGTTTTACAGTGAAAACTGCAGGAACTTCAAACCGGCACTAGGAAACAGACTGAGAAACCAGAGTAAAAGTTTCTCCTGCAACCCGTTCCCTTTGTGCTAGATGAACGAACGTCTCTCCACATGCTCAGTTCGGAGAGAGAAGTGTGTGTGAAAGCCGTCCTTCACCTAGCTTGTTGGGAACACAAAGTTTCTTTTCAGTTGCCAACTACACTCCATACATATATATGGGGAGGCACAAGCTCCAACTCGGTTTTACAGTGAAAACTGCAGGAACTTCAAACCGGCACTAGGAAACAGACTGAGAAACCAGAGTAAAAGTTTCTCCTGCAACCCGTTCCCTTTGTGCTAGATGAACGAACGTCTCTCCACATGCTCAGTTCGGAGAGAGAAGTGTGTGTGAAAGCCGTCCTTCACCTAGCTTGTTGGGAACACAAAGTTTCTTTTCAGTTGCCAACTACACTCCATACATATATATGGGGAGGCACAAGCTCCAACTCGGTTTTACAGTGAAAACTGCAGGAACTTCAAACCGGCACTAGGAAACAGACTGAGAAACCAGAGTAAAAGTTTCTCCTGCAACCCGTTCCCTTGTGCTAGATGAACGAACGTCTCTCCACATGCTCAGTTCTGAGAGAGTAATTGTGTGTGAAAGCCGTCCTTCACCTAGCTTGTTGGGAACACAAAGTTTCTTTTCAGTTGCCAACTACACTCCATACATATATATGGGGAGGCACAAGCTCCAACTCGGTTTTACATGTGAAAACTGCAGGAACTTCAAACCGGCACTAGGAAACAGACTGAAAAACCAGAGTAAAAGTTTCTCCTGCAACCCGATCCAGTTGTGCTAGATGAACGAACGTCTCTCCACATGCTCAGTTCGGAGAGATAAGTGTGTGTGTAAGCCGTCCTTCACCTAGCTTGTTGGGAACACAAAGTTTCTTTTCAGTTTGCCGAACTACACTCCATACATATATATGGGAGGCACAAGCTCCAACTCGGTTTTACAGTGAAAACTGCAGGAACTTCAAACCGGCACTAGGAAACAGACTGAGAAACCAGAGTAAAATTTCTCCTGCAACCCGTTCCCTTTGTGCTAGATGAACGAAAGTCTCTCCACATGCTCAGTTCTGAGAGATAAGTGTGTGTGAAAGCCGTCCTTCACCTAGCTTGTTGGGAACACAAAGTTTCTTTTCAGTTGCAACTACACTCCATACATATATATGGGGAGGCACAAGCTCCAACTCGGTTTTACAGTGAAAACTGCAGGAACTTCAAACCGGCACTAGGAAACAGACTGAGAAACCAGAGTAAAAGTTTCTCCTGCAAACCCGTTCCATTTGTGCTAGATGAACGAACGATCTCTCCACATGCTCAGTTCTGAGAGATAAGTGTGTGTGAAAGCCGTCCTTCACATAGCTTGTTTGGAACACAAAGTTTCTTTTCAGTTGCCAACTACACTCCATACATATATATGGGGAGGCACAAGCTCCAACTCGGTTTTGCAGTGAAAACTGCAGGAACTTCAAACCGACTCGAGGAATCAGACAGAGAAACCAGAGAAAAAGTTTCTCCTGCAAACCGTTCCCTTTGTGCTAGATGAACGAACGTCTCTCCACATGCTCAGTTCGGAGAGGTAAGTGTGTGTGAATGCCGTCCTTCACCTAGCTTGTTGGGAACACAAAGTTTCTTTTCAGTTGCCAACTACTCTCCATACATATATATGGGGAGGCACAAGCTCCAACTCGGTTTTACAGTGTAAACTGCAGGAACTTCAACCCGGCACTAGGAAACAGACTGAAAAACCAGAGTAAAAGTTTCTCCTGCAACCCGATCCAGTTGTGCTAGATGAACGAACGACTCTCCACATGCTCAGTTCTGAGAGATAAGTGTGTGTGAAAGCCGTCCTTCACCTAGCTTGTTTGGAACACCA
>NW_022588072.1:0-24607 GCF_009834535.1 Camelus ferus | reverse complement strand
AAGCTAGGTGAAGGGGCGGCTTCACACAACACTTATCTCTCAGTAATGAGCATGTGGAGAGACGTTCGTTCAATCTAGCACAAAGGGAACGGGTGCAGGGGAAACTTTAACTTGCTGTTTCTCAGTCTGTTCCTGCTGCCGGTTTGAAGTCCTGCAGTTTTCACTGTAAAACGAGTTGGAGCTAGTACCTCCCAATATATAAGTATGGAGTGGAGTTTGCAACGTGAAAAGAAAACTTTGTGTCCCAACAAGCTAGGTGAAGGCGGCTTTCACACACACTTATCTCTCAGAACTGAGCATGTGGAGAGACGTTCGTTCATCTAGCACAAAGGGAACGGGTTGCAGGAGAAACATTTACTCTGGATTCTCAGTCTGTTTCCTAGTGCCGGTTTGAAGTTCCTGCACTTTTCACTGTAAAACCGAGTTGGAGCTAGTACCTCCCCATATATATGAATGGATTGGAGATTGCAAGTGAAAAGAAACTTGATGTTCCCAACAATCTAGGTGAAGGACGGCTTTCACACACACTTATGTCTCAAACTGAGCATGTGGAGAGACGTTCGTTCATCTAGCTCAAATGGAACGGGTTGCCAAGGGTAAACTTTTACTCTGTTTCTCAGTCTGTTTCCTAGTGCCGGTTTGAAGTTCCTGCAGTTTTCACTGTAAAACCGAGTTGGAGCTAGGTACCTCCCATATATATGTATGAGTGGATTTTGCAAGTGAAAAGTAAACTTTTTGTTCCCAACAAGCTAGTTGAAGGACGGCTTTCACACACACTTATCTCTCAGAACTGAGCATGTGGAGAGACGTTCGTTCATCTAGCACAAAGGGAACGGGTTGCAGGAGAAACTTTTACTCTGGTTTCTCAGTCTGTTTCCTTGTGCCGGTTTGAAGTTCCTGCAGTTTTCACTGTAAAACCGAGTTGGAGCTAGTACCTACCCATATATATGTATGGAGTGGAGTTTGCAACTGAAAAGAAACTTTGTGTTCCCAACAAGCTAGGTGAAGGACGGCTTTCACACACACTTATCTCTCAGAACTGAGCATGTGGAGAGACGTTCGTTCATCTAGCACAAAGGGAACGGGTTGCAGGAGAAACTTTTACTCTGGTTTCTCAGTCTGTTTCCTAGTGCCGGTTTGAAGTTCCTGCAGTTTTCACTGTAAAACAGAGTTGGAGCTAGTACCTCCCCATATATATGTATGGAGTGGAGTTTGCAACTGAAAAGAAACTTTGTGTTCCCAACAAGCTAGGTGAAGGACGGCTTTCACACACACTTATCTCTCAGAACTGAGCATGTGGAGAGACGTTCGTTCATCTAGCACAAAGGGAACGGGTTGCAGGAGAAACTTTTACTCTGGTTTCTCAGTCTGTTTCCTAGTGCCGGTTTGAAGTTCCTGCAGTTTTCACTGTAAAACCGAGTTGGAGCTAGTACCTCCCCATATATATGTATGGATTGGAGTTTCAAAGTGAAAAGAAACTTTGTGTTCCCAACAAGCTAGGTGAAGGACGGCTTTCACACACACTTATCTCTCAGAACTGAGCATGTGGAGAGACGTTCGTTCATCTAGCACAAAGGGAACGGGTTGCAGGAGAAAATTTTACTCTGGTTTCTCAGTCTGTTTCCTATTGCCGGTTTGAAGTTCCTGCAGTTTTCACTGTAAAACAGAGTTGGAGCTAGTACCTCCCCATATATATGTATGGAGTGGAGTTTGCAAGTGAAAAGAAACTATTGTGTTCCCAACAAGCTAGGTGAAGGACGGCTTTCACACACACTTATCTCTCAGAACTGAGCATGTGGAGAGACGTTCGTTCATCTAGCACAAATGGAACGGGTTGCAGGAGAAACTTTTACTCTGGTATTCTCAGTCTGTTTCCTAGTGCCGGTTTGAAGTTCCTGCAGTTTTCACTGTAAAACAGAGTTGGAGCTAGTACCTCCCCATATATATGTATGGAGTGGAGTTTGCAACTGAAAAGAAACTTTGTGTTCCCAACAAGCTAGGTGAAGGACGGCTTTCATACACACTTATCTCTCAGAACTGAGCATGTGGAGAGACGTTCGTTCATCTAGCACAAAGGGAACGGGTTGCAGGAGAAACTTTTACTCTGGTTTCTCAGTCTGTTTCCTAGTGCCGGTTTGAAGTTCCTGCAGTTTTCACTGTAAAACCGAGTTGGAGCTAGTAGATCCCCATATATATGTATGGAGTGGAGTTTGCAAGTGAAAAGAAACTTTGTGTTCCCAACAAGCTATGTGAAGGACGGCTTTCACACACACTTATCTCTCAGAACTGAGCATGTGGAGAGACGTTCGTTCATCTAGCACAAAGGGAACGGGTTGCAGGAGAAACATTTACTCTGGTTTCTCAGTCTGTTTCCTAGTGCCGGTTTGAAGTTCCTGCAGTTTTCACTGCTAAAACCGAGTTGGAGCTAGTACCTCCCCATATATATGTATGGAGTGGAGTATGCAAGTGAAAAGAAACTTTGTGTTCCCAACAAGCTAGGTGAAGGACGGCTTTCACACACACTTATCTCTCAGAACTGAGCATGTGAAGAGATGTTCGTTCATCTAGCACAAAGGGAACGGGTTGCAGGAGAAACTTTTACTCTGGTATCTCAGTCTGTTTCCTAGTGCCGGTTTGAAGTTCATGCAGTTTTCACTGTAAAACCGAGTTGGAGCTAGTACCTCCCCATATATATGAATGGAGTGGAGTTTGCAACTGAAAAGAAACTTTGTGTTCCCAACAAGCTAGGTGAAGGACGGCTTTCACACACACTTATCTCTCAGAACTGAGCATGTGGAGAGACGTTCGTTCATCTAGCACAAAGGGAACGGGTTGCAGGAGAAGACTTTTACTCTGGTTTCTCAGTCTGTTTCCTAGTGCCGGTTTGAAGTTCCTGCAGTTTTCACTGTAAAACCGAGTTGGAGCTAGTACCTCCCCATATATATAGTATGGAGTGGAGTTTGCAACTGAAAAGAAACTTTGTGTTCCCAACAAGCTAGGTGAAGGACGGCTTTCACACACACTTATCTCTCAGAACTGAGCATGTGGAGAGACGTTCGTTCATCTAGCACAAAGGGAACGGGTTGCAGGAGAAACTTTTACTCTGGTTTCTCAGTCTGTTTCCTAGTGCCGGTTTGAAGTTCCTGCAGTTTTCACTGTAAAACCGAGTTGGAGCTAGTACCTCCCCATATATATGTATGGAGTGGAGTTTGCAAGTGAAAAGAACTTTGTGTTCCCAACAAGCTAGGTGAAGGACGGCTTTCACACACACTTATCTCTCAGAACTGAGCATGTGGAGAGACGTTCGTTCATCTAGCACAAAGGGAACGGGTTGCAGGAGAAACTTTTACTCTGGTTTCTCAGTCTGTTTCCTAGTGCCGGTTTGAAGTTCCTGCAGTTTTCACTGTAAAACCGAGTTGGAGCTAGTACCTCCCCATATATATGAATGGAGTGGGGTTTGCAACTGAAAAGAAACTTTGTGTTCCCAAAAAGGTTAGGTGAAGGACGGCTTTCACACCCACTTATCTCTCAGAACTGAGCATGTGGAGAGACGTTCGTTCATCTAGCACAAAGGGAACGGGTTGCAGGAGAAACTTTACTCTGGTTTCTCAGTCTGTTTCCTAGTGCCGGTTTGAAGTTCCTGCAGTTTTCACTGTAAAATCGAGTTGGAGCTAGTACCTCCCCATATATATGTATGGAGTGGAGTTTGCAAGTGAAAAGAAACTTTGTGTTCCCAACAAGCTAGGTGAAGGACGGCTTTCACACACACTTATCTCTCAGAAGTGAGCATGTGGAGAGACTTTCGTTCATCTAGCACAAAGGGAACGGGTTGCAGTAGAAACTTTTACTCTGGTTTCTCAGTCTGTTTCCTAGTGCCGGTTTGAAGTTCCTGCAGTTTTCACTGTAAAACCGAGTTGGAGCTAGTACCTCCCCATATATATGTATGGAGTGGAGTTTGCAACTGAAAAGAAACTTTGTGTTCCCAACAAGCTAGTTGAAGGACGGCTTTCACACACAATTATCTCTCAGAACTGAGCATGTGGAGAGACGTTCGTTCATCTAGCACAAAGGGAACGGGTTGCAGGAGAAACTATTTACTCTGGTTTCTCAGTCTGTATCCTACTGCCGGTTTGAAGTTCCTGCAGTTTTCACTGTAAAACCGAGTTGGAGCTAGTACCTCCCCATATATGTCTATGGATTAGAATTTGCAAGTGAAAAGAAACTTTGTGTTCCCAACAAGCTAGGTGAAGGACGGCTTTCCCACACACTTATCTCTCAGAATTGAGCATGTGGAGAGACGTTCGTTCAACTAGCACAAAGGGAACGGGTTGCAAAACAAACTTTTACTCTGGTTCCTCAGTCTGTTTCCTAGTGCCGGTTTGAAGTTCCTGCAGTTTTCACTGTAAAACCGAGTTGGAGCTAGTACCTCCCCATATATATGTAATGGAGTGGAGTTTGCAAGTGAAAAGAAACTTTGTGTTCCCAACAAGCTAGTTGAAGGACGGCTTTCACACACAGTTATCTCTCAGAACTGAGCATGTGGAGAGACGTTCGTTCATCTAGCACAAAGGGAACGGGTTGCAGGAGAAACTTTTACTCTGGTTTCTCAGTCTGTTTCCTAGTGCCGGTTTGAAGTTCCTGCAGTTTTCACTGTAAAACCGAGTTGGAGCTAGTACCTCCCCATATATATGTATGGATTGGAGTATTGCAAGTGAAAAGTAACTTTGTGTTCCCAACAAGCTAGGTGAAGGACGGCTTTCACACACACTTATCTCTCAGAACTGAGCATGTGGAGAGACGTTCGTTCATCTAGCACAAAGGGAACGGGTTGCAGGAGAAACTTTTACTCTGGTTTCTCAGTCTGTTTCCTAGTGCCGGTTTGAAGTTCCTGCAGTTTTCACTGTAAAACCGAGTTGGAGCTAGTACCTCCCCATATATATGTATGGAGTGGAGTTTGCAACTGAAAAGAAACTTTGTGTTCCCAACAAGCTAGGTGAAGGACGGCTTTCACACACACTTATCTCTCAGAACTGAGCATGTGGAGAGACGTTCGTTCATCTAGCACAAAGGGAACGGGTTGCAGGAGAAACTTTTACTCTGGTTTCTCAGTCTGTTTCCTAGTGCCGGTTTGAAGTTCCTGCAGTTTTCACTGTAAAACCGAGTTGGAGCTAGTACCTCCCCATATATATGTATGGAGTGGAGTTTGCAAGTGAAAAGAAACTTTGTGTTCCCAACAAGCTAGGTGAAGGACGGCTTTCACACACACTTATCTCTCAGAACTGAGCATGTGGAGAGACGTTCGTTCATCTAGCACAAAGGGAACGGGTTGCAGGAGAAACTTTTACTCTGGTTTCTCAGTCTGTTTCCTAGTGCCGGTTTGAAGTTCCTGCAGTTTTCACTGTAAAACCGAGTTGGAGCTAGTACCTCCCCATATATATGTATGGAGTGGAGTTTGCAAGTGAAAAGAAACTTTGTGTTCCCAACAAGCTAGGTGAAGGACGGCTTTCACACACACTTATCTCTCAGAACTGAGCATGTGGAGAGACGTTCGTTCATCTAGCACAAAGGGAACGGGTTGCAGGAGAAACTTTTACTCTGGTTTCTCAGTCTGTTTCCTAGTGCCGGTTTGAAGTTCCTGCAGTTTTCACTGTAAAACCGAGTTGGAGCTAGTACCTCCCCATATATATGTATGGAGTGGAGTTTGCAACTGAAAAGAAACTTTGTGTTCCCAACAAGCTAGGTGAAGGACGGCTTTCACACACACTTATCTCTCAGAACTGAGCATGTGGAGAGACGTTCGTTCATCTAGCACAAAGGGAACGGGTTGCAGGAGAAACTTTTACTCTGGTTTCTCAGTCTGTTTCCTAGTGCCGGTTTGAAGTTCCTGCAGTTTTCACTGTAAAACCGAGTTGGAGCTAGTACCTCCCCATATATATGTATGGAGTGGAGTTTGCAATCTGAAAAGAAACTTTGTGTTCCCAACAAGCTAGGTGAAGGACGGCTTTCACACACACTTATCTCTCAGAACTGAGCATGTGGAGAGACGTTCGTTCATCTAGCACAAAGGGAACGGGTTGCAGGAGAAACTTTTACTCTGGTTTCTCAGTCTGTTTCCTAGTGCCGGTTTGAAGTTCCTGCAGTTTTCACTGTAAAACCGAGTTGGAGCTAGTACCTCCCCATATATATGTATGGAGTGGAGTTTGCAAGTGAAAAGAAACTTTGTGTTCCCAACAAGCTAGGTGAAGGACGGCTTTCACACACACTTATCTCTCAGAACTGAGCATGTGGAGAGACGTTCGTTCATCTAGCACAAAGGGAACGGGTTGCAGGAGAAACTTTTACTCTGGTTTCTCAGTCTGTTTCCTAGTGCCGGTTTGAAGTTCCTGCAGTTTTCACTGTAAAACCGAGTTGGAGCTAGTACCTCCCCATATATATGTATGGAGTGGAGTTTGCAAGTGAAAAGAAACTTTGTGTTCCCAACAAGCTAGGTGAAGGACGGCTTTCACACACACTTATCTCTCAGAACTGAGCATGTGGAGAGACGTTCGTTCATCTAGCACAAAGGGAACGGGTTGCAGGAGAAACTTTTACTCTGGTTTCTCAGTCTGTTTCCTAGTGCCGGTTTGAAGTTCCTGCAGTTTTCACTGTAAAACCGAGTTGGAGCTAGTACCTCCCCATATATATGTATGGAGTGGAGTTTGCAACTGAAAAGAAACTTTGTGTTCCCAACAAGCTAGGTGAAGGACGGCTTTCACACACACTTATCTCTCAGAACTGAGCATGTGGAGAGACGTTCGTTCATCTAGCACAAAGGGAACGGGTTGCAGGAGAAACTTTTACTCTGGTTTCTCAGTCTGTTTCCTAGTGCCGGTTTGAAGTTCCTGCAGTTTTCACTGTAAAACCGAGTTGGAGCTAGTACCTCCCCATATATATGTATGGAGTGGAGTTTGCAACTGAAAAGAAACTTTGTGTTCCCAACAAGCTAGGTGAAGGACGGCTTTCACACACACTTATCTCTCAGAACTGAGCATGTGGAGAGACGTTCGTTCATCTAGCACAAAGGGAACGGGTTGCAGGAGAAACTTTTACTCTGGTTTCTCAGTCTGTTTCCTAGTGCCGGTTTGAAGTTCCTGCAGTTTTCACTGTAAAACCGAGTTGGAGCTAGTACCTCCCCATATATATGTATGGAGTGGAGTTTGCAAGTGAAAAGAAACTTTGTGTTCCCAACAAGCTAGGTGAAGGACGGCTTTCACACACACTTATCTCTCAGAACTGAGCATGTGGAGAGACGTTCGTTCATCTAGCACAAAGGGAACGGGTTGCAGGAGAAACTTTTACTCTGGTTTCTCAGTCTGTTTCCTAGTGCCGGTTTGAAGTTCCTGCAGTTTTCACTGTAAAACCGAGTTGGAGCTAGTACCTCCCCATATATATGTATGGAGTGGAGTTTGCAAGTGAAAAGAAACTTTGTGTTCCCAACAAGCTAGGTGAAGGACGGCTTTCACACACACTTATCTCTCAGAACTGAGCATGTGGAGAGACGTTCGTTCATCTAGCACAAAGGGAACGGGTTGCAGGAGAAACTTTTACTCTGGTTTCTCAGTCTGTTTCCTAGTGCCGGTTTGAAGTTCCTGCAGTTTTCACTGTAAAACCGAGTTGGAGCTAGTACCTCCCCATATATATGTATGGAGTGGAGTTTGCAAGTGAAAAGAAACTTTGTGTTCCCAACAAGCTAGGTGAAGGACGGCTTTCACACACACTTATCTCTCAGAACTGAGCATGTGGAGAGACGTTCGTTCATCTAGCACAAAGGGAACGGGTTGCAGGAGAAACTTTTACTCTGGTTTCTCAGTCTGTTTCCTAGTGCCGGTTTGAAGTTCCTGCAGTTTTCACTGTAAAACCGAGTTGGAGCTAGTACCTCCCCATATATATGTATGGAGTGGAGTTTGCAACTGAAAAGAAACTTTGTGTTCCCAACAAGCTAGGTGAAGGACGGCTTTCACACACACTTATCTCTCAGAACTGAGCATGTGGAGAGAAGTTCGTTCATCTAGCACAAAGGGAACGGGTTGCAGGAGAAACTTTTACTCTGGTTTCTCAGTCTGTTTCCTAGTGCCGGTTTGAAGTTCCTGCAGTTTTCACTGTAAAACCGAGTTGGAGCTAGTACCTCCCCATATATATGTATGGAGTGGAGTTGCAAGTGAAAAGAAACTTTGTGTTCCCAACAAGCTAGGTGAAGGACGGCTTTCACACACACTTATCTCTCAGAACTGAGCATGTGGAGAGACGTTCGTTCATCTAGCACAAAGGGAACGGGTTGCAGGAGAAACTTTTACTCTGGTTTCTCAGTCTGTTTCCTAGTGCCGGTTTGAAGTTCCTGCAGTTTTCACTGTAAAACCGAGTTGGAGCTAGTACCTCCCCATATATATGTATGGAGTGGAGTTTGCAACTGAAAAGAAACTTTGTGTTCCCAACAAGCTAGGTGAAGGACGGCTTTCACACACACTTATCTCTCAGAACTGAGCATGTGGAGAGACGTTCGTTCATCTAGCACAAAGGGAACGGGTTGCAGGAGAAACTTTTACTCTGGTTTCTCAGTCTGTTTCCTAGTGCCGGTTTGAAGTTCCTGCAGTTTTCACTGTAAAACCGAGTTGGAGCTAGTACCTCCCCATATATATGTATGGAGTGGAGTTTGCAAGTGAAAAGAAACTTTGTGTTCCCAACAAGCTAGGTGAAGGACGGCTTTCACACACACTTATCTCTCAGAACTGAGCATGTGGAGAGACGTTCGTTCATCTAGCACAAAGGGAACGGGTTGCAGGAGAAACTTTTACTCTGGTTTCTCAGTCTGTTTCCTAGTGCCGGTTTGAAGTTCCTGCAGTTTTCACTGTAAAACCGAGTTGGAGCTAGTACCTCCCCATATATATGTATGGAGTGGAGTTTGCAAGTGAAAAGAAACTTTGTGTTCCCAACAAGCTAGGTGAAGGACGGCTTTCACACACACTTATCTCTCAGAACTGAGCATGTGGAGAGACGTTCGTTCATCTAGCACAAAGGGAACGGGTTGCAGGAGAAACTTTTACTCTGGTTTCTCAGTCTGTTTCCTAGTGCCGGTTTGAAGTTCCTGCAGTTTTCACTGTAAAACCGAGTTGGAGCTAGTACCTCCCCATATATATGTATGGAGTGGAGTTTGCAAGTGAAAAGAAACTTTGTGTTCCCAACAAGCTAGGTGAAGGACGGCTTTCACACACACTTATCTCTCAGAACTGAGCATGTGGAGAGACGTTCGTTCATCTAGCACAAAGGGAACGGGTTGCAGGAGAAACTTTTACTCTGGTTTCTCAGTCTGTTTCCTAGTGCCGGTTTGAAGTTCCTGCAGTTTTCACTGTAAAACCGAGTTGGAGCTAGTACCTCCCCATATATATGTATGGAGTGGAGTTTGCAAGTGAAAAGAAACTTTGTGTTCCCAACAAGCTAGGTGAAGGACGGCTTTCACACACACTTATCTCTCAGAACTGAGCATGTGGAGAGACGTTCGTTCATCTAGCACAAAGGGAACGGGTTGCAGGAGAAACTTTTACTCTGGTTTCTCAGTCTGTTTCCTAGTGCCGGTTTGAAGTTCCTGCAGTTTTCACTGTAAAACCGAGTTGGAGCTAGTACCTCCCCATATATATGTATGGAGTGGAGTTTGCAACTGAAAAGAAACTTTGTGTTCCCAACAAGCTAGGTGAAGGACGGCTTTCACACACACTTATCTCTCAGAACTGAGCATGTGGAGAGACGTTCGTTCATCTAGCACAAAGGGAACGGGTTGCAGGAGAAACTTTTACTCTGGTTTCTCAGTCTGTTTCCTAGTGCCGGTTTGAAGTTCCTGCAGTTTTCACTGTAAAACCGAGTTGGAGCTAGTACCTCCCCATATATATGTATGGAGTGGAGTTTGCAAGCTGAAAAGAAACTTTGTGTTCCCAACAAGCTAGGTGAAGGACGGCTTTCACACACACTTATCTCTCAGAACTGAGCATGTGGAGAGACGTTCGTTCATCTAGCACAAAGGGAACGGGTTGCAGGAGAAACTTTTACTCTGGTTTCTCAGTCTGTTTCCTAGTGCCGGTTTGAAGTTCCTGCAGTTTTCACTGTAAAACCGAGTTGGAGCTAGTACCTCCCCATATATATGTATGGAGTGGAGTTTGCAATTGAAAAGAAACTTTGTGTTCCCAACAAGCTAGGTGAAGGACGGCTTTCACACACACTTATCTCTCAGAACTGAGCATGTGGAGAGACGTTCGTTCATCTAGCACAAAGGGAACGGGTTGCAGGAGAAACTTTTACTCTGGTTTCTCAGTCTGTTTCCTAGTGCCGGTTTGAAGTTCCTGCAGTTTTCACTGTAAAACCGAGTTGGAGCTAGTACCTCCCCATATATATGTATGGAGTGGAGTTTGCAAGTGAAAAGAAACTTGTGTTCCCAACAAGCTAGGTGAAGGACGGCTTTCACACACACTTATCTCTCAGAACTGAGCATGTGGAGAGACGTTCGTTCATCTAGCACAAAGGGAACGGGTTGCAGGTAGAAACTTTTACTCTGGTTTCTCAGTCTGTTTCCTAGTGCCGGTTTGAAGTTCCTGCAGTTTTCACTGTAAAACCGAGTTGGAGCTAGTACCTCCCCATATATGTATGGAGTGGAGTTTGCAAGTGAAAAGAAACTTTGTGTTCCCAACAAGCTAGGTGAAGGACGGCTTTCACACACACTTATCTCTCAGAACTGAGCATGTGGAGAGACGTTCGTTCATCTAGCACAAAGGGAACGGGTTGCAGGAGAAACTTTTACTCTGGTTTCTCAGTCTGTTTCCTAGTGCCGGTTTGAAGTTCCTGCAGTTTTCACTGTAAAACCGAGTTGGAGCTAGTACCTCCCCATATATATGTATGGAGTGGAGTTTGCAAGTGAAAAGAAACTTTGTGTTCCCAACAAGCTAGGTGAAGGACGGCTTTCACACACACTTATCTCTCAGAACTGAGCATGTGGAGAGACGTTCGTTCATCTAGCACAAAGGGAACGGGTTGCAGGAGAAACTTTTACTCTGGTTTCTCAGTCTGTTTCCTAGTGCCGGTTTGAAGTTCCTGCAGTTTTCACTGTAAAACCGAGTTGGAGCTAGTACCTCCCCATATATATGTATGGAGTGGAGTTTGCAACTGAAAAGAAACTTTGTGTTCCCAAAATGCTAGGTGAAGGACGGCTTTCACACACACTTATCTCTCAGAACTGAGCATGTGGAGAGACGTTCGTTCATCTAGCACAAAGGGAACGGGTTGCAGGAGAAACTTTTACTCTGGTTTCTCAGTCTGTTTCCTAGTGCCGGTTTGAAGTTCCTGCAGTTTTCACTGTAAAACCGAGTTGGAGCTAGTACCTCCCCATATATATGTATGGAGTGGAGTTTGCAAGTGAAAAGAAACTTTGTGTTCCCAACAAGCTAGGTGAAGGACGGCTTTCACACACACTTATCTCTCAGAACTGAGCATGTGGAGAGACGTTCGTTCATCTAGCACAAAGGGAACGGGTTGCAGGAGAAACTTTTACTCTGGTTTCTCAGTCTGTTTCCTAGTGCCGGTTTGAAGTTCCTGCAGTTTTCACTGTAAAACCGAGTTGGAGCTAGTACCTCCCCATATATATGTATGGAGTGGAGTTTGCAAGTGAAAAGAAACTTTGTGTTCCCAACAAGCTAGGTGAAGGACGGCTTTCACACACACTTATCTCTCAGAACTGAGCATGTGGAGAGACGTTCGTTCATCTAGCACAAAGGGAACGGGTTGCAGGAGAAACTTTTACTCTGGTTTCTCAGTCTGTTTCCTAGTGCCGGTTTGAAGTTCCTGCAGTTTTCACTGTAAAACCGAGTTGGAGCTAGTACCTCCCCATATATATGTATGGAGTGGAGTTTGCAAGTGAAAAGAAACTTTGTGTTCCCAACAAGCTAGGTGAAGGACGGCTTTCACACACACTTATCTCTCAGAACTGAGCATGTGGAGAGACGTTCGTTCATCTAGCACAAAGGGAACGGGTTGCAGGAGAAACTTTTACTCTGGTTTCTCAGTCTGTTTCCTAGTGCCGGTTTGAAGTTCCTGCAGTTTTCACTGTAAAACCGAGTTGGAGCTAGTACCTCCCCATATATATGTATGGAGTGGAGTTTGCAAGTGAAAAGAAACTTTGTGTTCCCAACAAGCTAGGTGAAGGACGGCTTTCACACACACTTATCTCTCAGAACTGAGCATGTGGAGAGACGTTCGTTCATCTAGCACAAAGGGAACGGGTTGCAGGAGAAACTTTTACTCTGGTTTCTCAGTCTGTTTCCTAGTGCCGGTTTGAAGTTCCTGCAGTTTTCACTGTAAAACCGAGTTGGAGCTAGTACCTCCCCATATATATGTATGGAGTGGAGTTTGCAACTGAAAAGAAACTTTGTGTTCCCAACAAGCTAGGTGAAGGACGGCTTTCACACACACTTATCTCTCAGAACTGAGCATGTGGAGAGACGTTCGTTCATCTAGCACAAAGGGAACGGGTTGCAGGAGAAACTTTTACTCTGGTTTCTCAGTCTGTTTCCTAGTGCCGGTTTGAAGTTCCTGCAGTTTTCACTGTAAAACCGAGTTGGAGCTAGTACCTCCCCATATATATGTATGGAGTGGAGTTTGCAACTGAAAAGAAACTTTGTGTTCCCAACAAGCTAGGTGAAGGACGGCTTTCACACACACTTATCTCTCAGAACTGAGCATGTGGAGAGACGTTCGTTCATCTAGCACAAAGGGAACGGGTTGCAGGAGAAACTTTTACTCTGGTTTCTCAGTCTGTTTCCTAGTGCCGGTTTGAAGTTCCTGCAGTTTTCACTGTAAAACCGAGTTGGAGCTAGTACCTCCCCATATATATGTATGGAGTGGAGTTTGCAAGTGAAAAGAAACTTTGTGTTCCCAACAAGCTAGGTGAAGGACGGCTTTCACACACACTTATCTCTCAGAACTGAGCATGTGGAGAGACGTTCGTTCATCTAGCACAAAGGGAACGGGTTGCAGGAGAAACTTTTACTCTGGTTTCTCAGTCTGTTTCCTAGTGCCGGTTTGAAGTTCCTGCAGTTTTCACTGTAAAACCGAGTTGGAGCTAGTACCTCCCCATATATATGTATGGAGTGGAGTTTGCAAGTGAAAAGAAACTTTGTGTTCCCAACAAGCTAGGTGAAGGACGGCTTTCACACACACTTATCTCTCAGAACTGAGCATGTGGAGAGACGTTCGTTCATCTAGCACAAAGGGAACGGGTTGCAGGAGAAACTTTTACTCTGGTTTCTCAGTCTGTTTCCTAGTGCCGGTTTGAAGTTCCTGCAGTTTTCACTGTAAAACCGAGTTGGAGCTAGTACCTCCCCATATATATGTATGGAGTGGAGTTTGCAAGTGAAAAGAAACTTTGTGTTCCCAACAAGCTAGGTGAAGGACGGCTTTCACACACACTTATCTCTCAGAACTGAGCATGTGGAGAGACGTTCGTTCATCTAGCACAAAGGGAACGGGTTGCAGGAGAAACTTTTACTCTGGTTTCTCAGTCTGTTTCCTAGTGCCGGTTTGAAGTTCCTGCAGTTTTCACTGTAAAACCGAGTTGGAGCTAGTACCTCCCCATATATATGTATGGAGTGGAGTTTGCAAGTGAAAAGAAACTTTGTGTTCCCAACAAGCTAGGTGAAGGACGGCTTTCACACACACTTATCTCTCAGAACTGAGCATGTGGAGAGACGTTCGTTCATCTAGCACAAAGGGAACGGGTTGCAGGAGAAACTTTTACTCTGGTTTCTCAGTCTGTTTCCTAGTGCCGGTTTGAAGTTCCTGCAGTTTTCACTGTAAAACCGAGTTGGAGCTAGTACCTCCCCATATATATGTATGGAGTGGAGTTTGCAAGTGAAAAGAAACTTTGTGTTCCCAACAAGCTAGGTGAAGGACGGCTTTCACACACACTTATCTCTCAGAACTGAGCATGTGGAGAGACGTTCGTTCATCTAGCACAAAGGGAACGGGTTGCAGGAGAAACTTTTACTCTGGTTTCTCAGTCTGTTTCCTAGTGCCGGTTTGAAGTTCCTGCAGTTTTCACTGTAAAACCGAGTTGGAGCTAGTACCTCCCCATATATATGTATGGAGTGGAGTTTGCAAGTGAAAAGAAACTTTGTGTTCCCAACAAGCTAGGTGAAGGACGGCTTTCACACACACTTATCTCTCAGAACTGAGCATGTGGAGAGACGTTCGTTCATCTAGCACAAAGGGAACGGGTTGCAGGAGAAACTTTTACTCTGGTTTCTCAGTCTGTTTCCTAGTGCCGGTTTGAAGTTCCTGCAGTTTTCACTGTAAAACCGAGTTGGAGCTAGTACCTCCCCATATATATGTATGGAGTGGAGTTTGCAAGTGAAAAGAAACTTTGTGTTCCCAACAAGCTAGGTGAAGGACGGCTTTCACACACACTTATCTCTCAGAACTGAGCATGTGGAGAGACGTTCGTTCATCTAGCACAAAGGGAACGGGTTGCAGGAGAAACTTTTACTCTGGTTTCTCAGTCTGTTTCCTAGTGCCGGTTTGAAGTTCCTGCAGTTTTCACTGTAAAACCGAGTTGGAGCTAGTACCTCCCCATATATATGTATGGAGTGGAGTTTGCAAGTGAAAAGAAACTTTGTGTTCCCAACAAGCTAGGTGAAGGACGGCTTTCACACACACTTATCTCTCAGAACTGAGCATGTGGAGAGACGTTCGTTCATCTAGCACAAAGGGAACGGGTTGCAGGAGAAACTTTTACTCTGGTTTCTCAGTCTGTTTCCTAGTGCCGGTTTGAAGTTCCTGCAGTTTTCACTGTAAAACCGAGTTGGAGCTAGTACCTCCCCATATATATGTATGGAGTGGAGTTTGCAAGTGAAAAGAAACTTTGTGTTCCCAACAAGCTAGGTGAAGGACGGCTTTCACACACACTTATCTCTCAGAACTGAGCATGTGGAGAGACGTTCGTTCATCTAGCACAAAGGGAACGGGTTGCAGGAGAAACTTTTACTCTGGTTTCTCAGTCTGTTTCCTAGTGCCGGTTTGAAGTTCCTGCAGTTTTCACTGTAAAACCGAGTTGGAGCTAGTACCTCCCCATATATATGTATGGAGTGGAGTTTGCAAGTGAAAAGAAACTTTGTGTTCCCAACAAGCTAGGTGAAGGACGGCTTTCACACACACTTATCTCTCAGAACTGAGCATGTGGAGAGACGTTCGTTCATCTAGCACAAAGGGAACGGGTTGCAGGAGAAACTTTTACTCTGGTTTCTCAGTCTGTTTCCTAGTGCCGGTTTGAAGTTCCTGCAGTTTTCACTGTAAAACCGAGTTGGAGCTAGTACCTCCCCATATATATGTATGGAGTGGAGTTTGCAAGTGAAAAGAAACTTTGTGTTCCCAACAAGCTAGGTGAAGGACGGCTTTCACACACACTTATCTCTCAGAACTGAGCATGTGGAGAGACGTTCGTTCATCTAGCACAAAGGGAACGGGTTGCAGGAGAAACTTTTACTCTGGTTTCTCAGTCTGTTTCCTAGTGCCGGTTTGAAGTTCCTGCAGTTTTCACTGTAAAACCGAGTTGGAGCTAGTACCTCCCCATATATATGTATGGAGTGGAGTTTGCAAGTGAAAAGAAACTTTGTGTTCCCAACAAGCTAGGTGAAGGACGGCTTTCACACACACTTATCTCTCAGAACTGAGCATGTGGAGAGACGTTCGTTCATCTAGCACAAAGGGAACGGGTTGCAGGAGAAACTTTTACTCTGGTTTCTCAGTCTGTTTCCTAGTGCCGGTTTGAAGTTCCTGCAGTTTTCACTGTAAAACCGAGTTGGAGCTAGTACCTCCCCATATATATGTATGGAGTGGAGTTTGCAAGTGAAAAGAAACTTTGTGTTCCCAACAAGCTAGGTGAAGGACGGCTTTCACACACACTTATCTCTCAGAACTGAGCATGTGGAGAGACGTTCGTTCATCTAGCACAAAGGGAACGGGTTGCAGGAGAAACTTTTACTCTGGTTTCTCAGTCTGTTTCCTAGTGCCGGTTTGAAGTTCCTGCAGTTTTCACTGTAAAACCGAGTTGGAGCTAGTACCTCCCCATATATATGTATGGAGTGGAGTTTGCAAGTGAAAAGAAACTTTGTGTTCCCAACAAGCTAGGTGAAGGACGGCTTTCACACACACTTATCTCTCAGAACTGAGCATGTGGAGAGACGTTCGTTCATCTAGCACAAAGGGAACGGGTTGCAGGAGAAACTTTTACTCTGGTTTCTCAGTCTGTTTCCTAGTGCCGGTTTGAAGTTCCTGCAGTTTTCACTGTAAAACCGAGTTGGAGCTAGTACCTCCCCATATATATGTATGGAGTGGAGTTTGCAAGTGAAAAGAAACTTTGTGTTCCCAACAAGCTAGGTGAAGGACGGCTTTCACACACACTTATCTCTCAGAACTGAGCATGTGGAGAGACGTTCGTTCATCTAGCACAAAGGGAACGGGTTGCAGGAGAAACTTTTACTCTGGTTTCTCAGTCTGTTTCCTAGTGCCGGTTTGAAGTTCCTGCAGTTTTCACTGTAAACCGAGTTGGAGCTAGTACCTCCCCATATATATGTATGGAGTGGAGTTTGCAAGTGAAAAGAAACTTTGTGTTCCCAACAAGCTAGGTGAAGGACGGCTTTCACACACACTTATCTCTCAGAACTGAGCATGTGGAGAGACGTTCGTTCATCTAGCACAAAGGGAACGGGTTGCAGGAGAAACTTTTACTCTGGTTTCTCAGTCTGTTTCCTAGTGCCGGTTTGAAGTTCCTGCAGTTTTCACTGTAAAACCGAGTTGGAGCTAGTACCTCCCCATATATATGTATGGAGTGGAGTTTGCAAGCTGAAAAGAAACTTTGTGTTCCCAACAAGCTAGGTGAAGGACGGCTTTCACACACACTTATCTCTCAGAACTGAGCATGTGGAGAGACGTTCGTTCATCTAGCACAAAGGGAACGGGTTGCAGGAGAAACTTTTACTCTGGTTTCTCAGTCTGTTTCCTAGTGCCGGTTTGAAGTTCCTGCAGTTTTCACTGTAAAACCGAGTTGGAGCTAGTACCTCCCCATATATATGTATGGAGTGGAGTTTGCAACTGAAAAGAAACTTTGTGTTCCCAACAAGCTAGGTGAAGGACGGCTTTCACACACACTTATCTCTCAGAACTGAGCATGTGGAGAGACGTTCGTTCATCTAGCACAAAGGGAACGGGTTGCAGGAGAAACTTTTACTCTGGTTTCTCAGTCTGTTTCCTAGTGCCGGTTTGAAGTTCCTGCAGTTTTCACTGTAAAACCGAGTTGGAGCTAGTACCTCCCCATATATATGTATGGAGTGGAGTTTGCAAGTGAAAAGAAACTTTGTGTTCCCAACAAGCTAGGTGAAGGACGGCTTTCACACACACTTATCTCTCAGAACTGAGCATGTGGAGAGACGTTCGTTCATCTAGCACAAAGGGAACGGGTTGCAGGAGAAACTTTTACTCTGGTTTCTCAGTCTGTTTCCTAGTGCCGGTTTGAAGTTCCTGCAGTTTTCACTGTAAAACCGAGTTGGAGCTAGTACCTCCCCATATATATGTATGGAGTGGAGTTTGCAAGTGAAAAGAAACTTTGTGTTCCCAACAAGCTAGGTGAAGGACGGCTTTCACACACACTTATCTCTCAGAACTGAGCATGTGGAGAGACGTTCGTTCATCTAGCACAAAGGGAACGGGTTGCAGGAGAAACTTTTACTCTGGTTTCTCAGTCTGTTTCCTAGTGCCGGTTTGAAGTTCCTGCAGTTTTCACTGTAAAACCGAGTTGGAGCTAGTACCTCCCCATATATATGTATGGAGTGGAGTTTGCAAGTGAAAGAAACTTTGTGTTCCCAACAAGCTAGGTGAAGGACGGCTTTCACACACACTTATCTCTCAGAACTGAGCATGTGGAGAGACGTTCGTTCATCTAGCACAAAGGGAACGGGTTGCAGGAGAAACTTTTACTCTGGTTTCTCAGTCTGTTTCCTAGTGCCGGTTTGAAGTTCCTGCAGTTTTCACTGTAAAACCGAGTTGGAGCTAGTACCTCCCCATATATATGTATGGAGTGGAGTTTGCAAGTGAAAAGAAACTTTGTGTTCCCAACAAGCTAGGTGAAGGACGGCTTTCACACACACTTATCTCTCAGAACTGAGCATGTGGAGAGACGTTCGTTCATCTAGCACAAAGGGAACGGGTTGCAGGAGAAACTTTTACTCTGGTTTCTCAGTCTGTTTCCTAGTGCCGGTTTGAAGTTCCTGCAGTTTTCACTGTAAAACCGAGTTGGAGCTAGTACCTCCCCATATATATGTATGGAGTGGAGTTTGCAAGTGAAAAGAAACTTTGTGTTCCCAACAAGCTAGGTGAAGGACGGCTTTCACACACACTTATCTCTCAGAACTGAGCATGTGGAGAGACGTTCGTTCATCTAGCACAAAGGGAACGGGTTGCAGGAGAAACTTTTACTCTGGTTTCTCAGTCTGTTTCCTAGTGCCGGTTTGAAGTTCCTGCAGTTTTCACTGTAAAACCGAGTTGGAGCTAGTACCTCCCCATATATATGTATGGAGTGGAGTTTGCAACTGAAAAGAAACTTTGTGTTCCCAACAAGCTAGGTGAAGGACGGCTTTCACACACACTTATCTCTCAGAACTGAGCATGTGGAGAGACGTTCGTTCATCTAGCACAAAGGGAACGGGTTGCAGGAGAAACTTTTACTCTGGTTTCTCAGTCTGTTTCCTAGTGCCGGTTTGAAGTTCCTGCAGTTTTCACTGTAAAACCGAGTTGGAGCTAGTACCTCCCCATATATATGTATGGAGTGGAGTTTGCAATCTAAAAGAAACTTTGTGTTCCCAACAAGCTAGGTGAAGGACGGCTTTCACACACACTTATCTCTCAGAACTGAGCATGTGGAGAGACGTTCGTTCATCTAGCACAAAGGGAACGGGTTGCAGGAGAAACTTTTACTCTGGTTTCTCAGTCTGTTTCCTAGTGCCGGTTTGAAGTTCCTGCAGTTTTCACTGTAAAACCGAGTTGGAGCTAGTACCTCCCCATATATATGTATGGAGTGGAGTTTGCAACTGAAAAGAAACTTTGTGTTCCCAACAAGCTAGGTGAAGGACGGCTTTCACACACACTTATCTCTCAGAACTGAGCATGTGGAGAGACGTTCGTTCATCTAGCACAAAGGGAACGGGTTGCAGGAGAAACTTTTACTCTGGTTTCTCAGTCTGTTTCCTAGTGCCGGTTTGAAGTTCCTGCAGTTTTCACTGTAAAACCGAGTTGGAGCTAGTACCTCCCCATATATATGTATGGAGTGGAGTTTGCAAGTGAAAAGAAACTTTGTGTTCCCAACAAGCTAGGTGAAGGACGGCTTTCACACACACTTATCTCTCAGAACTGAGCATGTGGAGAGACGTTCGTTCATCTAGCACAAAGGGAACGGGTTGCAGGAGAAACTTTTACTCTGGTTTCTCAGTCTGTTTCCTAGTGCCGGTTTGAAGTTCCTGCAGTTTTCACTGTAAAACCGAGTTGGAGCTAGTACCTCCCCATATATATGTATGGAGTGGAGTTTGCAAGTGAAAGAAACTTTGTGTTCCCAACAAGCTAGGTGAAGTACGGCTTTCACACACACTTATCTCTCAGAACTGAGCATGTGGAGAGACGTTCGTTCATCTAGCACAAAGGGAACGGGTTGCAGGAGAAACTTTTACTCTGGTTTCTCAGTCTGTTTCCTAGTGCCGGTTTGAAGTTCCTGCAGTTTTCACTGTAAAACCGAGTTGGAGCTAGTACCTCCCCATATATATGTATGGAGTGGAGTTTGCAACTGAAAAGAAACTTTGTGTTCCCAACAAGCTAGGTGAAGGACGGCTTTCACACACACTTATCTCTCAGAACTGAGCATGTGGAGAGACGTTCGTTCATCTAGCACAAAGGGAACGGGTTGCAGGGGAAACTTTTACTCTGGTTTCTCAGTCTGTTTCCTAGTGCCGGTTTGAAGTTCCTGCAGTTTTCACTGTAAAACCGAGTTGGAGCTAGTACCTCCCCATATATATGTATGGAGTGGAGTTTGCAAGTGAAAAGAAACTTTGTGTTCCCAACAAGCTAGGTGAAGGACGGCTTTCACACACACTTATCTCTCAGAACTGAGCATGTGGAGAGACGTTCGTTCATCTAGCACAAAGGGAACGGGTTGCAGGAGAAACTTTTACTCTGGTTTCTCAGTCTGTTTCCTAGTGCCGGTTTGAAGTTCCTGCAGTTTTCACTGTAAAACCGAGTTGGAGCTAGTACCTCCCCATATATATGTATGGAGTGGAGTTTGCAAGTGAAAAGAAACTTTGTGTTCCCAACAAGCTAGTTGAAGGACGGCTTTCACACACACTTATCTCTCAGAACTGAGCATGTGGAGAGACGTTCGTTCATCTAGCACAAAGGGAACGGGTTGCAGGAGAAACTTTTACTCTGGTTTCTCAGTCTGTTTCCTAGTGCCGGTTTGAAGTTCCTGCAGTTTTCACTGTAAAACCGAGTTGGAGCTAGTACCTCCCCATATATATGTATGGAGTGGAGTTTGCAAGTGAAAAGAAACTTTGTGTTCCCAACAAGCTAGGTGAAGGACGGCTTTCACACACACTTATCTCTCAGAACTGAGCATGTGGAGAGACGTTCGTTCATCTAGCACAAAGGGAACGGGTTGCAGGAGAAACTTTTACTCTGGTTTCTCAGTCTGTTTCCTAGTGCCGGTTTGAAGTTCCTGCAGTTTTCACTGTAAAACCGAGTTGGAGCTAGTACCTCCCCATATATATGTATGGAGTGGAGTTTGCAAGTGAAAAGAAACTTTGTGTTCCCAACAAGCTAGGTGAAGGACGGCTTTCACACACACTTATCTCTCAGAACTGAGCATGTGGAGAGACGTTCGTTCATCTAGCACAAAGGGAACGGGTTGCAGGAGAAACTTTTACTCTGGTTTCTCAGTCTGTTTCCTAGTGCCGGTTTGAAGTTCCTGCAGTTTTCACTGTAAAACCGAGTTGGAGCTAGTACCTCCCCATATATATGTATGGAGTGGAGTTTGCAAGTGAAAAGAAACTTTGTTTTCCCAACAAGCTAGTTGAAGTACGGCTTTCACACACACTTATCTCTCAGAACTGAGCATGTGGAGAGACGTTCGTTCATCTAGCACAAAGGGAACGGGTTGCAGGAGAAACTTTTACTCTGGTTTCTCAGTCTGTTTCCTAGTGCCGGTTTGAAGTTCCTGCAGTTTTCACTGTAAAACCGAGTTGGAGCTAGTACCTCCCCATATATATGTATGGAGTGGAGTTTGCAAGTGAAAAGAAACTTTGTGTTCCCAACAAGCTAGGTGAAGGACGGCTTTCACACACACTTATCTCTCAGAACTGAGCATGTGGAGAGACGTTCGTTCATCTAGCACAAAGGGAACGGGTTGCAGGAGAAACTTTTACTCTGGTTTCTCAGTCTGTTTCCTAGTGCCGGTTTGAAGTTCCTGCAGTTTTCACTGTAAAACCGAGTTGGAGCTAGTACCTCCCCATATATATGTATGGAGTGGAGTTTGCAAGTGAAAAGAAACTTTGTGTTCCCAACAAGCTAGGTGAAGGACGGCTTTCACACACACTTATCTCTCAGAACTGAGCATGTGGAGAGACGTTCGTTCATCTAGCACAAAGGGAACGGGTTGCAGGAGAAACTTTTACTCTGGTTTCTCAGTCTGTTTCCTAGTGCCGGTTTGAAGTTCCTGCAGTTTTCACTGTAAAACCGAGTTGGAGCTAGTACCTCCCCATATATATGTATGGAGTGGAGTTTGCAAGTGAAAAGAAACTTTGTGTTCCCAACAAGCTAGGTGAAGGACGGCTTTCACACACACTTTATCTCTCAGAACTGAGCATGTGGAGAGACGTTCGTTCATCTAGCACAAAGGGAACGGGTTGCAGGAGAAACTTTTACTCTGGTTTCTCAGTCTGTTTCCTAGTGCCGGTTTGAAGTTCCTGCAGTTTTCACTGTAAAACCGAGTTGGAGCTAGTACCTCCCCATATATATGTATGGAGTGGAGTTTGCAACTGAAAAGAAACTTTGTGTTCCCAACAAGCTAGGTGAAGGACGGCTTTCACACACACTTATCTCTCAGAACTGAGCATGTGGAGAGACGTTCGTTCATCTAGCACAAAGGGAACGGGTTGCAGGAGAAACTTTTACTCTGGTTTCTCAGTCTGTTTCCTAGTGCCGGTTTGAAGTTCCTGCAGTTTTCACTGTAAAACCGAGTTGGAGCTAGTACCTCCCCATATATATGTATGGAGTGGAGTTTGCAACTGAAAAGAAACTTTGTGTTCCCAACAAGCTAGGTGAAGGACGGCTTTCACACACACTTATCTCTCAGAACTGAGCATGTGGAGAGACGTTCGTTCATCTAGCACAAAGGGAACGGGTTGCAGGAGAAACTTTTACTCTGGTTTCTCAGTCTGTTTCCTAGTGCCGGTTTGAAGTTCCTGCAGTTTTCACTGTAAAACCGAGTTGGAGCTAGTACCTCCCATATATATGTATGGAGTGGAGTTTGCAATTGAAAAGAAACTTTGTGTTCCCAACAAGCTAGGTGAAGGACGGCTTTCACACACACTTATACTCTCAGAACTGAGCATGTGGAGAGACGTTCGTTCATCTAGCACAAAGGGTAACGGGTTTGCAGGAGAAACTTTTACTCTGGTTTCTCAGTCTGTTTCCTAGCTGCCGGTTTGAAGTTCCTGCAGTTTTCACTGTTAAAACCGAGTTGGAGCTTAGTACCTCCCCATATATATGTATGGAGTGGAGATTTGCAAGTGAAAAGAAACTTTGTGTTCCAACAATCTAGGTGAAGGACGGCTTTCACACACACTTATCTCTCAGAACTGAGCATGTGGAGAGACGTTCGTTCATCTAGCAAAAAGGGAACGGGTTGCAGGATGAAACTTTTACTCTGGTTTCTCAGTCTGTTTCCTAGTGCCGGTTTGAAGTTCCTGCAGTTTTCACTGTAAAACCGAGTTGGAGCTAGTACCTCCCCATATATATGTATGGAGTGGAGTTTGCAACTGAAAAGAAACTTTGTGTTCCCAACAAGCTAGGTGAAGGACGGCTTTCACACACACTTATCTCTCAGAACTGAGCATGTGGAGAGACGTTCGTTCATCTAGCACAAAGGGAACGGGTTGCAGGAGAAACTTTTACTCTGGTTTCTCAGTCTGTTTCCTAGTGCCGGTTTGAAGTTCCTGCAGTTTTCACTGTAAAACCGAGTTGGAGCTAGTACCTCCCCATATATATGTATGGAGTGGAGTTTGCAACTGAAAAGAAACTTTGTGTTCCCAACAAGCTAGGTGAAGGACGGCTTTCACACACACTTATCTCTCAGAACTGAGCATGTGGAGAGACGTTCGTTCATCTAGCACAAAGGGAACGGGTTGCAGGAGAAACTTTTACTCTGGTTTCTCAGTCTGTTTCCTAGTGCCGGTTTGAAGTTCCTGCAGTTTTCACTGTAAAACCGAGTTGGAGCTAGTACCTCCCCATATATATGTATGGAGTGGAGTTTGCAAGTGAAAAGAAACTTTGTGTTCCCAACAAGCTAGGTGAAGGACGGCTTTCACACACACTTATCTCTCAGAACTGAGCATGTGGAGAGACGTTCGTTCATCTAGCACAAAGGGAACGGTTTGCAGGAGAAACTTTTACTCTGGTTTCTCAGTCTGTTTCCTACTGCCGGTTTGAAGTTCCTGCAGTTTTCACTGTAAAACCGAGTTGGAGCTAGTACCTCCCCATATATATGTATGGAGTGGAGTTTGCAACTGAAAAGAAACTTTGTGTTCCCAACAAGCTAGGTGAAGGACGGCTTTTCACACACACTTATCTCTCAGAACTGAGCATGTGGAGAGACGTTCGTTCATCTAGCACAAAGGGAACGGGTTGCAGGAGAAAACTTTTACTCTGGTTTCTCAGTCTGTTTCCTAGTGCCGGTTTGAAGTTCCTGCAGTTTTCACTGTTAAAACCGTAGTTGGAGCTAGTACCTCCCCATATATATGTATGGAGTGGAGTTTGCAACGTGAAAAGAAACTTTGTGTTCCCAACAAGCTAGGTGAAGGACGGCTTTCACACACACTTATCTCTCAGAAATGAGCATGTGGAGAGACGTTCGTTCATCTAGCACAAAGGGAACGGGTTGCAGGAGAAACTTTTACTCTGGTTTCTCAGTCTGTTTCCTAGTGCCGGTTTGAAGTTCCTGCAGTTTTCACTGTAAAACCGAGTTGGAGCTAGTACCTCCCCATATATATGTATGGAAGTGGAGTTTGCAAGTGAAAAGAAACTTTGTGTTCCCAACAAGCTAGGTGAAGTACGGCTTTCACACAACACTTATCTCTCAGAACTGAGCATGTGGAGAGACGTTCGTTCATCTAGCCAAAAGGGAACGTGTTGCAGGGGAAACTATTACTCTGGCTTCTCATTCTGTTTCCTAGTCCGTTTGAAGTTCCTGCAATTTTCAATGTAAAACCGAGTTGGAGCTAGTACC
>NW_022588071.1:0-24731 GCF_009834535.1 Camelus ferus | reverse complement strand
GGGTGATAATGCTGTAAAAATGCTTCATCTTCTCATGCTGTGGACTTTGAACACTCTTCCTAATTCTCTCATTCTTGAGTTATGGGTTCACGAAAGCAACCACAGTGCTCTTTCGCCACCTCTGCCACAAACCAGAATTTAATCCCAATCCAGGTTATGAATGTAGCAGATCCTAAATTTTTTAATACTGATTTAAAACCCAACGCCCCCAGGAACCCTCAGTCCAGATGCATGATACTTTTGATTGAGCCCCACACGTGCTCTATTGGCAAAATATCAAATTGGACCCTGGTCCTGCAGATGCAGTGGATGTGGCCATAGGACATATCGATAAATTCAACCTCACGCACCAGTGCGGTTGCTGTCTCACTGAGGTCACAGTTCCCTTTGCTCTCTTGAAAGTACCCTCCAAAACCCACAACGCACTCTAGATCCCTGAATTGTGCGAGAGCCCTCATCCGTAGCCCTACCCCGCTTTTTCTGCTGCCTCTGCTAACTCAGATTTGGCAGCTCGTATCTTGGTCTCAGATTCAATTGTGGGGATATTTTGAGCTGATTTCTTTGAGTTCTGTCAGCCAAGCATCTGCTGTGCACTCTGCTAATACTCAGTGCATCACCTTCAATCCCCTGCCTGCTGCCCACTTGAAAAGTGTGCTTCCAAGTAAAACAGAGTTTCACCGTTGATGCTCCATTACCAGAGGTCAGATCCTGCACTGGTTTCCATTCTCTACTTTGCCTTTTCCTGCTTCCGGTTTTTCTGAGGCCTCATCCTGTCTTTGGAAGTAACAGACCACTCTTCGGAAAGTGTCCTTGCCAAGGACAGGGTGAGTGTGTGTTTACATTATTTTGTGTATGGTAGCTAGTGAGAGCAGTTTGCACTGATTCTCTTCCTAGTGGGCATCGACAAATCAACACTTTTCACAAATAATTCACAGAAATTGGATATTTGTTTCGCTCCATTTTTTGCAGCCATCGTCGGAGTGTTTTTCCGAAGACTCCAGCTTTGACCTTAAGTTGACAAGGCAGTTGCAATCTTTAAGAAAGTTAACAGTAACAATTTATATGTTTTGGGATTTATATGAAAGTGAATTTAGTTTTTGAAAATTACCAAATCAACCTAGAAACCAGAGTTGACAATTTCTGTAAGGTTTTGTCAGCTCTTAGGAAAACAGACAGTCTCAATGTAAAATATCACTCCCAAAGTTTGAAGGGGACATGCCAAGTCTTTTCTTTTGAAGCCTCCAACAACAAAAGGAAGAATGAAATACCTATTGGAACCATGAAATAACCCCCATTCTGTGTTTCCCTTGTGCACCTGGTGCCCTTTACTCCCAATGATACATACTAGGCAATGTATGCATTTCAAGGGGTAACATTCCTCTCTAGGAATATACAAGAAAATCTAAACAGAATATGTATATTTTGGCTTGATTCCAAAAGCACCTTGAGGCATTTAACTATGAGAAACCTGCTGCAGCTATGCTAGGATATTGAGAACCACGTGCTCTTCTATCAGTGCTGAGAATGCTTAATCATCCGATCTTGTTGGGTAAAACAATTTAACACAACCAAGTCTGCACCTCCAAGATATAGTGCACCCGGGGCTTGACGGAAATGAATGACTGTCCACATAACCTGTGTCTTTAATGTTTTTGGCGAATTTTACAGTTCAGTTCACTATCTGACTTCTAATATTTTCCTGTACTGTCTTGAAAAATTGAGGCCTAATACATATAAAAGTTCATTCAAAGATTCCCCTCACTTCCCACACTCTTTTCAGCCCAAAGAATACATAACCCCAGCATTTGCTGAATCTAGGGGAAGGTCATCATTTCTTTGTGTGAGCTAAGTATTCAATTCCTATCTATTTCAGTCGAGAGTATTTGACCTTTAAGGAGTTCACTGTTGTTCACCGAGTGTGAAGGAGGAGGAACTCTGATTTTAGTAGGGGCTTGATCTCCTCCTACTGGATTCATTGCAGCTCAGGTTCTGATCCTTTGAAATGGATGCCTGAGTGGAGTGGAGGTAAGAGCATGTGATTGATAGCTAGGCACAAACTTGGGAATAGGCTTACCTGGGCTTGGTGCATTTCGGTCTGAATGATTCGTAAATGCCCCTTGGGATGTGTGGATTCTCACGACCTCTTCCAAGAACATGAGCGCTTTTATCATCTCTGCCATCTCTTCTCTTTTAGACGTCAGTAATGTTGGACCCGTTCTTGGAGCTGAGAATCGAGTAAATTTCTCAAGGGCACGTTGACTCTCCTTATGTTTCTGCCAGTATCAGCGAGGTTCAGTAGGTCTCATGAATGTCTTTCGAGCCTGGTATGCTCTAGAGATGTCTCCATGCCGATATTCTCCACTGTAGCAGAATAACTTTCATCAATGTGTTCGCACATCTCCTCAATCCATGCAGCCAGTGTTTCTACCAGCTTCTCTTCTTGTCTCCCATAAAGTCGACGTCAACAGGACTGGGCAAGTCTGAAAATAACTCGGAGCCTCACCAGTAAGCTGATGACAGGCAGATCTTCCACTTTCTGCCCTTTCAGATTCTGGAAACTGACCCGTGAACTCAGGTCTTTGGGCAGCAGCATTATCTCGAACTTACTCAGCTTCCCTAACAAAAGACCAAAGCCAATCTCCACATAGGGCAGCAGACCCACCTTCAAACTGATCCACCCACAGAATTCTGCCCAGTTACCTTGGATCCACCAGCCGCAACAAGCCTCGTGGTACACACCATCATTCCACCTGGAATCCAACTGGTAACTGCCATCCCCTGTGGTTGATGCATCAAGTCAGTGTTGGGGGTGATGCTGCATTAGACAAGAGTTTCCTAAGGGAAATGTGATTCTATCCAGAAGGGTCCCATTGTCCTTTTCTCTTCCCTCTTTCCTTTTGTTCAGATCTGTTTACACAGTACAAACGGAGGGAATAGTGTCCATGATCAGTTTATGGATTCACACCTATTTAAACTTTCTAACAGTTCACAGTAAACGGAGACCCACTCAAGGAAACTCATGTTTGTGTAATATCCATTCACCCAGATAACTTATTCTTCTGTTGCTTCCTGCTGAAACACCCACACTTTCAGAACATGGATGCATTTGTTTCATGGGGGCTGAAATTCCTAGAAATGAAACCAATCCCAACGTGTACTTTCCTGTCTGTCTCTTTTGCTCTTAGTTCAGTTTTGCAGAGCTACTTGTCTTTGTTATAGGCTTATGCCATTTCTTCTCTACGTAGGGTAGAATTAGTCATTCATTCATCCTGTTGGAAGACTTCTATCTCTATATCCCTTTCTATGACCCACTCTTATTCAAAACCGTCATTTGGGTTGGCTCACGATATGCACTTCTGGATCAGTATCTATGAATAGTAATGCAGGCGTCTGTTTTCGGAATATATGTTTGTTGAATACATGGTAACAGCGATAATAGTTCGATGCATGCTGAATGATCCTTGACATCATTTTGAGTATTTTGTCTTGAATAATCATGGTTGTTTGGTATATGTCAGCCAACTGTATCCTTTTGGTGTTTCTTTGTTTGTCTGTTTGTTTTGCAAACACATTAGGCCATGCGTCTCTCGTTTTGCGTCAGACAGTCATGTAAGCTGATTCACTTAAGATAGTGTTTAAAATCACCTATGATTTCCTGCTACCCTCTCCCATCTTTAGGATTTTGATGTCCTCCTTGCCTTCTTCTTCTTACTTCTTTGCAACTCAGGCTCTTCTTGCATTTGCAATAATGGTTTTGTTATTTCCATTTCATCTTGCTACTTTTCTACTCAGGGTAAGATTCTCAATTTTTGTTTTAGGATCAGTCTCAAACTGCTGAATTCTTTTAAGGTTTGCCTGTCAGTGAAATTCCCTTGATCTGCCGATGTTATAAACAGCGGTCATTTGGCATAGGCTACCCTAGATTGCAGCTTTTTCTCATTCAGGGTATGGTCTATGTCCTGGCACTCCTCCCCGTGCTGCAAAATTTCTGCCGAGATATCAGCTGAAACCCCTCTGGAGGTTCTGTTGTGACTAAGTTTCTTTCCTCGAGGTGCATTTTACATCACTGGGATGATCATGAAATTGGTTTATTTGAATTCTACAGCTGTTTGTTGGTGTATTGGTATTCCACCTCTTTTGGACGCTGTGTACTTCCTGAATTCGTATAGATGATAATTTCTTGGCTTTCAGCAAGTTTCATTCTGATTTTTCTACAAATTCCTTTTCATAATTTATTATTTTATCTCTTGCTTTTCCATTTGGGATTCCTATGATTTCTATTCTTACCTGCTTTGTCTTCACCCAGGATTCAACATTGATGTTAGCGTTGGTTTGCCCTTGCTTTTCTGTGTCTTCTTCTGATCGAGGGATTTCTGTTCCCCTGTCCTCACAGTCATTCACGAGTCCCTCTGCATTATATAGTCTGCTTAGGATTGATTTTAGCCCAGTTTTTATCTCATCCATTGAGTTTTCAGATACTATTGGGTTCATGTTTAGAGTTTCTCTTCCTGTTTTCTGGTATTCTGCCTTTTGTAATTCTGAGGCACTGTGGTTCATCAGTGTTTTCCTCACCTCCATTTTCAGAGCTTGCTCTGGTATTGTTTTGCCGTCTAGTTGTTTGAAAGCTTATTTTTTGTGCCTTCAATCTCTTTGGAACTGAAAATGTTATTTCCTGTTTCTTTTACTATACTTCTTTTACTCTAGAGTTCAGGTAATATCATGTATTTAATATAGACTTATAGGGCTTGGTTAAGTGCAAACTTTAGACTCTTTGGTGTACACAATTCCATGGTATTTCTCTGAGGATAATTTTCCCTAGACCTTGATGCCATGCCCAGATCCTGTGTGTGTTGTCTGGTATATTTCTAAATCCTGGTGTTGCCTTTGTTGTGATGAACACACCATAGTGTTTCAGTTATTAGAACCTCATTTTTACTACACTAATCTCACAATTCTGAAAGTGCACAGGGCACTTCCTCTAGTGGAAATGAAGCTTCTGTAGGTTTTCAGCTCTGCATTCTTCTGTATGTCATTTTGAAGTGTCTGCAAAACAGCCAACGTAGATTACGCTTGTACTTTCTACTGCCATGGGAATGTCCCAATGTTACCAGTTCTTCCCAGAGCTTCTCTGTCTACAGAAACACTAGTGGAAGCATATGTATGGATGTCATACTTCAGGGCCTGCTGGGATGATCCCGCATACCGACCTATGTGTCCTCGGTGCAGTACCCTGTCAGTGCCGTCCAAAATGTAGCATCTGCATTTGGGTGATAATGCTGTAAAAATGCTTCATCTTCTCATGCTGTGGACTTTGACCATTCTTCCTAGTTCTCTCATTCTTGAGTTATGTGTTCACGAAGGCAACCACAGAGCTGTTTCCCATCCTCTGCCTCAAACCAGATTGTAATCCCAAACCAGGTTATGAATGTAGCAGATCCTAAATATTTTAATACTGATTTCATACCCAACACCCCCTGGAACTCTCAGTCCAGATGTATGATACATCTGATTGAGCCCCACACGTGCTCTATTGGCAAAATTCAAATTGGACCCTGGTCCTGCAGATGCAGTGGATGTGGCAATAGGACATATCGACAAACTCAACCTCACGCGCCAGTGCTTTTGCTGTCCTGAATCTAGGGGAAGGTCATCATTTTTTGTGTGAGCTAAGTATTCAATTCCTATCTATTTCAGTCGAGAGTATTTGACCTTTAAGGAGTTCACTGTTGTTCACCGGGTGTGAATGAGGAGGAACTATGATTCTAGTAGGGGCTTGCTCTCCTCCTACTGGATTCACTGCAGCTCAGGTTCTGATCCTTTGAAATGGATGCCTGAGTGGAGTGGAGGGAAGAGCATATGATTGATAGCTAGGCACAAACGTGGGAATAGGCTTACATGGGCTTGGTGCATTTCTGTATGAATGATACGTAAATGCCCCTTGGGCTGTGTGGATTCTCACGACCTCTTCCTAGAACATGAGCATTTTATCATCTCTGCCATCTCTTCTCCTTTAGACGTCAGGAATCTTGGACCCGTTCTTGGAGCTGAGAATCGAGTTACTTTATCAAGGGCACGTTGACTGTCCTTATGTTTCTGCCAGTATCAGCGAGGTTCAGTAGGTCTCATGACAGTCTTTCGAGCCTGGTATGCTCTAGAGATGTCTCCATGCTGATATTCTCCACTGTAGCAGAACAACTTTCATCAATGTGTTCGCACATCTCCTCAGTCCATGCAGCCAGTGTTTCTGCCAGCTTCTTTTCGTGTCTCCAATAAAGTCAACGTCAACAGGACTGGGGAAGTCTGAAAATACCTCGGAGCCTCACCAGTAAGCTGATGACAGGCAGATCTTCCACTTTCTGCCCTTTCAGATTCTGGAAACTGACCCGTGAACTCAGGTCTTTGGGCGGCAACAGTATCTCGAACTTACTCAGATTCCCGAACAAAAGACCTAAGCCAATCTCCACATAGGGCAGCAGACCCACCATCAAACTGATCCACCCACAGAATTCTGCCCAGTTACCTTGGATCCACCTGCCGCAACAAGCCTCATGGTACACACCAACATTCCACCTGGAATCCAACCGGTAAGTGCCATCCCCAGTGGTTGATGCATCAAGTCAGTTTTGGGGGTGATGCTGCATTAGACGAGAGTTTCCTAAGGGAAATGTGATTCTATCCAGAAGGGTCACATTGTCATTTTCTCTTCCCTCATTCCTTTGTTCAGATCTGTATACACAGTACAAACGGAGGGAATAGTGTTCATGATCAGTTTATGTATTCACACCTATTTAAACTTTCTAACAGTTCACAGTAAACGGAGACCCACTCAAGGAAACTCATGTTTGTGTAATATCCATTCACCCAGATTACATATCCGTCTGTTGCTTTCTGCTGAAACACCCACACTTTCAGAATATGGATCCATTTGTTTCATGGGGGCTGAAATTCCTAGAAATGAAACCAATCCCAACGTGCACTTTCCTGTCTGTCTCTTTTGCTCTTAGTTCAGTTTTGCAGAGCTACTTGTCTTTGTTATAGGCTTATGCCATTTCTTCAATACGTAGGGTAGAATTAGTCATTCATTCATCCTGTTTGAAGACTTCTAAGCCTATATCCCTTTCTATGACCCACTCTTATTCAAAACCGTCATTTGGGTTGGCTCACGATATGCACTTCTGGATCAGTATCTATGAATAGTAATGCACGCGTCTGTTTTCGGAATACAAGTTTGTTGAGTACATGGTAACAGCGATAATAGTTCGATGCGTGCTGAATGATCCTTGACATCATTTTGAGTATTTTGTCTTGAATAATCATGGTTGTTTGGTATATGTCAGCCAACTGTAACCTTTTGGTGTTTGTTTGTTTGTCTGATTGTTTGTTTTGCAAACACATTAGGCCATGCATCTCTCGTTTTGCGTCAGACAGTCATGTAAGCTGATTCACTTAAGATAGTGCTTAAAATCACCTATGATTTCCTGCTACCCTCTCCCATCTTTAGGATTTTGATGTCCTCCTTGCCTTCTTCATCTTACTTCTTTGCAACTCAGGCTCTTCTTGCATTTGCAATAATGGTTTTGTTATTTCCATTTCATCTTGCTACTTTTCTACTCAGGGTAGGATTCTCAATTTTTGTTTTAGGATCAGTCTCAAACTGCTGAATTCTTTTAAGGTTTGCCTGTCAGTGAAATTCCCTAGCTCTGCCGTTGTTATAAACGGCGGTCATTTGGCATAGGCTACCCTAGATTGCAGCTTTTTCTCATTCAGGATATGGTCTATGTCCTGGCACTCCTCCCGTGCTGCAAAATTTCTGCCGAGATATCAGCTGAAACCCCTCTGGAGGTTCTGTTGTGACTAAGTTGCTTTCCTCGAGGTGCATTTTACATCACTGGGATGATCATGAAATTTGTTTATTTGAATTCTACAGCTGCTTGTTGGTCTATTGGTATTCCACCTCTTTTGGATGCTGTGTACTTCCTGAATTCGTATAGATGATAATTTCTTGGCTTTCAGCAAGTTTCATTCTGATTTTTCTACAAATTCCTTTTCAGAATTTATTATTTTATCTCTTGCTTTTCCATTTGGGAATCCTATGATTCCTATTCTTACCTGCCTTTTCTTCACCCAGGATTCAACAGTGATGTTAGCGTTGGTTTGCCCTTGCTTTTCTGTGTCTTCTTCTGATCGAGGGATTTCTGTTCCCCTGTCCTCACAGTCATTCACGAGTCCCTCTGCATTATGTAGTCTGCTTAGGATTGACTTTAGCCCAGTTTTTATCTCATCCATTGAGTTTTCAGATACTATTGGTTCATGTTTAGAGTTTCTCTTCCCCTTTTCTGGTATTCTGCCTTTTGTGATTCTGAGGCACTGTGGTTCATCAGTGTTTTCCTCACCTCCATTTTCAGAGCTTGCTCTGGTATCGTTTTGCCGTCTAGTTGTTTGAAAGCTTATTTTTTGGGCCTTCAATCTCTTTGGAACTGAAAATGGTACTTCCTGTTTCTTTTACTATACTTCTTTTACTCTACAGGTCAGGTAATATCATGTATTTAATATAGACTTATAGGGCTTGGTTAAGTGCAAACTTTAGACTCTTTGGTGTACGCAATTCCATGGTATTTCTGTGAGGATCAATTTTCCCTAGACCTTGATGCCATGCCCTGTTCCTGTGTATGTTGTCTGGTATATCTCTAAATCCTGGTGTTGCATTTGTTGTGATGAACACACCACACTGTTTCAGTTAGTAGAACCTCATTTTTATTACACTAATCTCACAATTCTGAAAGTGCACAGGGCACTTCCTCTAGTGGAAATGAAGCTTCTATAGGTTTTCAGCTCTGCATTCTTCTGTATGTCATTTTGAAGTGTCTGCAAAACAGCCAACGTAGAGTGCGCTTGTACTTTCTACTGCCACGGGAATGTCCCAATGTTACCAGTTCTTCCCAGAGCTTCTCTGTCTACAGAAACACCAGTGGAAGCATATGTATGGATGTCATACTTCAGGGCCTGCTGGGATGATCCCGCAGACAGACCTATGTGTCCTCGGTGCAGTACCCTGTCAGTGCCGTCCAAAATGTAGCATCTGCATTTGGGTGATAATGCTGTAAAAATGCTTCATCTTCTCATGCTGTGGACTTTGACCACTCTTCCTAATTCTCTCATTCTTGAGTTATGGGTTCACGAAGGCAACCACAGAGCTGTTCCGCATCCTCTGCCACAAACCAGACTGTAATCCCAATCCAGGTTATGAATGTAGCAGATCCTAAATCTTTTAATACTGATTTCAAACCCAACGCCCCCAGGAACCCTCAGTCCAGATGCATGATACCTCTGATTGAGCCCCACACGTGCTCTATTGGCAAAATGTCAAATTGGACCCTGGTCCTGCAGATGCAGTGGATGTGGCCATAGGACATATCGATAAACTCAACCTCACGCGCCAGTGCGGTTGCTGTCTCACTGAGGTCACAGTTCTCTTTGCTCTCTTGAAAGTACCCACCAAAACCCACAACGCACTCTAGATCCCTGAGTTGTGCGAGAGCCATCATCCGTAGCCCTACCCCGCTTTTTCCGCTGCCTCTGCTAGCTCAGATTTGGCAGCTCGGATCTTGGTCTCAGATTCAATTGTGGGGATATTTTGAGCTGATTTCTTTGAGATTCTGTCAGCCAAGCATCTGCTGTGCACTCTGCTAATACTCAGCGCATCACCTTCAATCCCATGCCTGCTGCCAGCTTGAGAGTGTGCTTCCAAGTAAAACAGAGTTTCACCTTTGATGCTCCATTACCAGAGGTCAGATCCTGCACTGGTTTCCATTCTCTACTTTGCCTTTTCCTGCTTCCGGTTTTTCTGAGGCCTCATCCTGTCTTTGGAAGTAACAGACCACTCTTCGGAAAGTGTCCTTGCCAAGGGCTGGCTGAGTGTGTGTTTACAATATTTTGTGTATGGTAGCTAGTGAGAGCAGTTTGCACTGTTTCTCTTCCTACTGGGCATCGACAAATCAACACTTTTCACAAATAATTCACAGAAATTGGATATTTGTTTCGCTCCGTTTTTTACAGCCATCGTCGGAGGTTTTTCCGAAGACTCCAGCTTTGACCTTATGTTGACAAGGCATTTGCAGTCTTTAAGAAAGTTAACAGTATCAATTTACATGTTTTGGGATTTATATGAAAGTGAATTTAGTTTTTGAAAATTACCAAATCAACCTAGAAGCCAGACTTGACAATTTCTGTAAGATTTTGTCAGCTCTAAGGAAAAACAGACAGTCTCAATGTAAAATAGCAGTCCAAAAGTTTGAAGGGGACATGCCAACTCTTTTCTCTTGAAGCCTCCAACAACAAAAGGAAGAATGAAATACCTATTGGAACCATGAAATAACCCCCATTCTGGGTTTCCCTTGTGCACCTGGTGCCCTTTACTCCCAATGACACATACTAGGCAATGTTGGCATTTCAAGGGGTAACATTCCTCTCTAGGAATATACAAGAAAATCTAAACAGAATATATATATTTAGGCTTGATTCCAAAAGCACCTAGAGGCATTTAACTATGAGAAACCTGCTGCAGCTATGCTAGGCTATTGAGAACCAGGTGCTCTTCTATCAGTGCTGAGAAGGCTTAATCATCCGATCATGTTGGGTAAAGCAATTTAACACAACCAAGTCTGCACCTCCAAGATATAGTGCACCCGGGGCTTGACGGAAGTGAATGACTGTCCACATAACCTGTGTCTTTAATGTGTTTGGCGACTTTTACAGTTCAGTTCACTATCTGACTTCTAATATTTTCCTGTACTGTCTTGAAAAACTGAGGCCTAATACATATTCAAGTTCATTCAAAGATTCCCCTCACTTCCCACACTCCTTTCAGCCCAAAGAATACATAACCCCAGCATTTCCTGAATCTAGGGGAAGGTCATCATTTCTTTGTGTGAGCTAAGTATTCAATTCCTATCTATTTTATTCGAGAGTATTTGACCTTTAAGGAGTTCACTGTTGTTCACCGAGTGTGAAGGAGGAGGAACTCTGATTCTAGTAGGGGCTTGCTCTCCTCCTACTGGATTCATTGCAGCTCAGGTTCTGATCCTTTGAAATGGATGCCTGAGTGGAGTGGAGGGAAGAGCATGTGATTGATAGCTAGGCACAAACCTGGGAATAGGCTTACCTGGGCTTGGTGCATTTCGGTCTGAATGATTCTTAAATGCCCCTTGGGATGTGTGGATTCTCACGACCTCTTCCAAGAACATGAGCGCTTTTATCATCTCTGCCATCTCTTCTCTTTTAGACGTCAGGAATCTTGGACCCGTTCTTGGAGCTGAGAATCGAGTTACTTTCTCAAGGGCACGTTGACTCTCCGTATGTTTCTGCCAGTATCAGCGAGGTTCAGTAGGTCTCATGAATGTCTTTCGAGCCTGGTATGCTCTAGAGATGTCTCCATGCCGATATTCTCCACTGTAGCAGAACAACTTTCATCAATGTGTTCGCACATCTCCTCAATTCATGCAGCCAGTTTTTCTGCCAGCTTCTCTTCGTGTCTCCCATAAAGTCGACGTCAACAGGACTGGGCAAGTCTGAAAATACCTCGGAGCCTCACCAGTAAGCTGATGACAGGCAGATCTTCCACTGTCTGCCCTTTCAGATTCTGGAAACTGACCCGTGAACTCAGGTCTTTGGGCAGCAGCAGTATCTCGAACTTACTCAGCTTCCCGAACAAAAGACCTAAGCCAATCTCCACATAGGGCAGCAGACCCACCATCAAACTGATCCACCCACAGAATTCTGCCCAGTTACCTTGGATCCACCAGCCGCAACAAGCCTCGTGGTACACACCAACATTCCACCTGGAATCCAACCGGTAACTGCCATCCCCAGTGGTTGATGCATCAAGTCAGTGTTGGGGGTGATGCTGCATTAGACGAGAGTTTCCTAAGGGAAATGTGATTCTATCCAGAAGGGTCCCATGGTCCTTTTCTCTTCCCTCTTTCCTTTTGTTCAGATCTGTATACACAGTACAAACGGAGGGAAGAGTGTCCATGATCAGTTTATGGATTCACACCTATTTAAACTTTCTAACAGTTCACAGTACACAGAGACCCACTCAAGGAAACTCATGTTTGTGTAATATCCATTCACCCAGATTACATATCCGTCTGTTGCTTTCTGCTGAAACACCCACACTCTCAGAACATGGATCCATTTGTTTCATGGGGGCTGAAATTCCTAGAAATGAAACCAATCCCAACGTGCACTTTCCTGTCTGTCTCTTTTGCACTTAGTTCACTTTTGCAGAGCTACTTGTCTTTGTTATAGGCTTATGCCATTTCTTCTCTACGTAGGGTAGAATTAGGCATTCGTTCATCCTGTTGGAAGACTTGTAAGTCTATATCCAGTTCTATGACCCACCCTTATTCAAAACCGTCATTTGGGATGGCTCACGATATGCACTTCTGGATCAGTATCTATGAATAGTAATGCACGCGTCTGTTTTCGGAATACAAGTTTGTTGAGTACATGGTAACAGCGATAATAGGTTCGATGCGTGCTGAATGAACCTTGACATCATTTTGAGTATTTTGTCTTGAATAATCATGGATGTTTGGTATATGTCAACCAACTGTAACCTTTTGGTGTTTGTTTGTTTGTCTGATTGTTTGTTTTGCAAACACATTAGGCCATGCATCTCTCCTTTTGCTTCAGACAGACAGTCATGTAAGCTGATTCACTTAAGATAGTGCTTAAAATCACCTATGATTTCCTGCTACCCTCTCCCATCTTTAGGATTTTGATGTCCTCCTTGCCTTCTTCATCTTACTTCTTTGCAACTCAGGCTCTTCTTGCATTTGCAATAATGGTTTTGTTATTTCCATTTCATCTTGCTACTTTTCTACTCAGGGTAGGATTCTCAATTTTTGTTTTAGGATCAGTCTCAAACTGCTGAATTCTTTTAAGGTTTGCCTGTCAGTGAAATTCCCTAGCTCTGCCGTTGTTATAAACGGCGGTCATTTGGCATAGGCTACCCTAGATTGCAGCTTTTTCTCATTCAGGATATTATCTATGTCCTGGCACTCTTCCCCGTGCTGCAAAATTTCTGCCGAGATATCAGCTGAAACCCCTCTGGAGGTTCTGTTGTGACTATGTTGCTTTCCTCGAGGTGCATTTTACATCACTGGGATGATCATGAACTTTGTTTATTTGAATTCTACAGCTGCTTGTTGGTCTATTGGTATTCCACCTATTTTGGACGCTGTGTACTTCCTGAATTCGTATAGATGATACTTTCTTGGCTTTCAGCAAGTTTCATTCTGATTTTTCTACAAATTCCTTTTCAGAATTTTTTATTTTATCTCTTGCTTTTCCATTTGGGAATCCTATATCCTATTCTTACATGCTTTGTCTTAACCCAGGATTCAACAGTGATGTTAGCGTTGGTTTGCACTTGCTTTTCTGTGTCTTATTTGATCGAGGGATTTCTGTTCCCCTGTCCTCACAGTCATTCACGAGTCCCTCTGCATTATGTAGTCTGCTTAGGATTGACTTTAGCCCAGTTTTTATCTCATCCATTGAGTTTTCTGATACTATTGGGTTCATGTTTAGAGTTTCTCTTCCCCTTTTCTGGTATTCTGCCTTTTGTGATTCTGAGGCACTGTGGTTCATCAGTGTTTTCCTCACCTCCATTTTCAGAGCTTGCTCTGGTAATCGTTTTGCCGTCTAGTTGTTTGAAAGCTTATTTTTTGGGCCTTCAATCTCTTTGGAACTGAAAATGGTACTTCCTGTTTCTTTTACTATACTTCTTTTACTCTACAGTTCAGGTACTATCATGTATCTAATATAGACTTATAGGGTTTGGATAATTGCAAACTTTAGACTTTTTGTGTACGCAATTCCATGGTATTTCTGTGAGGACAATTTTCCTTAGACCTTGATGCCATGCCCTGTTCCTGTGTGTGTTGCCTGGTATATCTCTAAATCCTGGTGTTGTCCTTTGTTGTGATGAACACACCATACTGTTTCAGTTAGTAGAACCTCATTTTTATTACACTAATCTCACAATTCTGAAAGGGCGCAGGGCACTTCCTCTAGTGGAAATGAAGCTTCTATAGGTTTTCAGCTCTGCATTCTTCTGTATGTCATTTTGATGTGTCTCCAAAACAGCCAACATAGAGTGCGCTTGTAGTTTCTACTGCCATGGGAATGTCCCAATGTTACCAGTTCTTCCCAGAGCTTCTCTGTCTACAGAAACACCAGTGGAAGCATATGTATGGATGTCATACTTCAGGGCCTGCTGGGATGATCCCGCAGACCGACCTATCTGTCCTCGGTGCAGTAACCTGTCAGTGCCGTCCAAAATGTAGCATCTGCATTTGGGTGATAATGCTGTAAGAAATGCTTCATCTTCTCATGCTGTGGACTTTGACCACTCTTCCTAGTTCTCTCATTCTTGAGTTATGGGTTCACGAAGGCAACCACAGAGCTGTTCTGCATCGTCTGCCTCAAACCAGAGTGTAATCCCAATCCAGGTTATGAATGTAGCAGATCCTAAATATTTTAGTACTGATTTCAAACCCAACGCCCACTGGAACCCTCAGTCCAGATGCATGATACCTCTGATTGAGCCCCACACGTGCTCTATTGGCAAAATGTCAAATTGGACCCTGGTCCTGCAGATGCAGTGGATGTGGCCATAGGACATATCGATAAACTCAACCTCACGTGCCAGTGCTGTTGCTGTCTCCCTGAGTTCACAGTTCTCTTTGCTCTCTTGAAAGTACCCACCAAAACCCACAACGCACTCTAGATCCCTGAGTTCTGCGAGAGGCATCATCTGTAGCCCTATCCCACTTTTTCCGCTGCCTCTGCTAGCTCAGATTTGGCAGCTCGGATCTTGGTCTCAGATTCAATTGTGGGGATATTTTGAGCTGATTTCTTTGAGTTCTGTCAGCCAAGCATCTGCTGTGCACTCTTCTAACTCTCAGCGCATCACCTTCAATCCTGCTGCCCGCTTGAGAGTGTGCTTCCAAGGAAAACAGAGTTTCACCTTTGATGCTCCATTACCAGAGGTCAGATCCTGCACTGGTTTCCATTCTCTACTTTGCCTTTTCCTGCTTACCAGGTTTTCTGAGGCCTCATCCTGTCTTTGGAAGTAACAGACCACTCTTAGGCAAGTGTCCTGTGCCAAGGGCTGGTTGATTGAATGTTTACAAAGTTTTGTGTATGGGAGCGAGTGAGAGCAGTTTGCACTGGTTCTCTGCCTACTGGGCATCGATAAATCAACACTTTCCACAAATAATTCACAGAAATTGGATATTAGATTAGCTCCGTTTTGTTTACAGCCATGGTCGGAGGGTTTGTCCGAAGACCCCATCTTTGACATTAGGTTGATATGGCATTTGCAGTCTTTAAGAAGGTTAATAGTATCGATTTACATGTTTTAGGATTTATATGAAATTGAAGTTAGTTTTTGAAAATTACCAAATCAACAAAAGCCAGACTTGACAATTTTTGTAACATTTTGTCAGCTCTAAGGAAAAAACAGACAGACTCAATGTAAAATAGCACTCCAAAGCTTGAAGTGGTCATGTCAAGTCTTTTCTCATGAAGCCTCCAACAACAAAAGGAACAATGAAATACCTATTGGAACCATGAAATAACGCCCAACCTTCGTTTCCCTTATGCAGGTGGTGGCCTTTACTCCCAATGACACATACTAGGCAATGTTGGCATTTCAAGGGGTAACATTATTCTCTAGGAATATACAAGAAAATCTAAACAGAATATATAAATTTAGGCTTGATTCCAAAAGCACCTAGAGGCATTTAACTATGAGAAACCTGCTGCAGCTTTGCTAGGCTATTGAGAAACAGGTGTTCTTCTATCAGTGCTGAGAAGACTTAATCATCCGATCATGTTGGGTAAAGCAATTTAACACAACCAAGTCTGCACCTCCAAGATATAGTGAACCCGGGGCTTGACGGAAGGGAACGACGGTCCACAAAACCTGTGTCTTTAATGTTTTTGGCTAATTTTACATTTCAGTTCACTATCTGACATCTAATATTTTCCTTTACTGTCTTGAATAACTGAGGCCTAATACGAAGTCACGTTCAGTCAAAGATTCCCCACACTTCCCACACTCCTTTCAGCCCAAAGTATACATAAACCCAGCATTTGCTGAATCTAGGAGAAGGTCATCATTTCTTTGTGTGAGCTAAGTATTCAATTCCTATCTATTTCAGTCGAGAGTATTTGACCTTTAAGGATTTCACTGTTGTTCACCGAGTGTGAAGGAAGAGGAACTCTGATTCTAGTAGGGGCTTGCTCTCCTCCTACTGGATTCATTGCAGCTCAGGTTCTGATCCTTTGAAATGGATGCCTGAGTGGAGTGGAGGGAAGAGCATGTGATTGATAGCTAGGCACAAACCTGGGAATAGGCTTACCTGGGCTTGGTGCATTTCGGTCTGAATGATTCGTAAATGCCCCTTGGGATGTGTGGATTCTCACGACCTCTTCCAAGAACATGAGCGCTTTTATCATCTCTGCCATCTCTTCTCTTTAGACAGTCAGTAATCATTGGACCCGTTCTTGGAGCTGAGAATCGAGTAAATTTCTCAAGGGCACGTTGACATCTCAGTATGTTTCTGCCAGTATCAGCCAAGGTTCAGTAGCTCTCATGAATGTCTTTCGAGCCTGGTATGCTCTAGAGATGTCTCCATGACGATATTCTTCACTGTAGCAGAACAACTCTCATCAATGTGTTCGCACGTCTCCTCAGTCCATGCAGCCAGATTTTTCTGCCAACTTCTCTTCGTGTCTCCCATTAAGTCGACATCAACATGAATGGGCAATTCTGAACGTACCTCGGAGCCTCAGCTTTAAGCTGATGACAGGTAGTTCTTCCACTGTATGCCCTTTCAGATTCTGGAAACTGACCCGTGAACTCAGGTCTTTGGGCAGCAGCAGTATCTCCAACTTACACAGCTTCCCGAACCAAAGACTTAAGCCAATCTCCACATAGGGTGGCAGCCCCTCCATCACACTGATCCACCAACAGAATTCTGCCCAGTTACCTTGGATCCACCAGCCGCAACAAGCCTCATGGTACACACCAACATTCCACCTGGAATCCAACCGGTAAGTGACATTCACAGTGGTTGATGCATTAAGTCAGTGTTGGGGGAGAGGCTGCTTTAGACGAGAGGTCCCTAAGGGAAATGTGATTATATCAACAAGGGTCCCATGGTCTTTTCTCTTCCCTCTTTCCTTTTTTTCAGATCTGTATACACAGTAAAAACGGAGGGAAGTGTGTCCATGTTCAGTTTATCGATTGACAGCTCTTTAAACTTTCTAACAGTTCACAGTACACAGAGACCCACTCCAGGAAACTCATGTTTGTGTAATATCCATTCACCCAGAATACATATCCGTCTGTTGCTTTCTGCTGAAACACCCACACTCTCAGAACATGGATCCGTTTTTTTCATGGGGGCTGAAATTCCTAGAAATGAAACCAATCCCAACGTGCACTTTCCTGTATGTCTCTTTTGCTCTTAGTACAGTTTTGCAGAGCTAATTGTCTTTGTTATAGGCTTATGCCATTTCTTCTCTACCTAGGTTAGAATATGGCATTCATTCATCCTGTTGGAATTCTTGTAAGTCTATATCCCTTTCTATGACCCACTGTTGTTGAAAACCGTCATTTGGTTTGGGTCAAGATATGCACTTCTGGATCAGTATCTATGAATACTAATGCACGCGTCTGTGTTCTGAATACAAGTGTTTTGAGTACATGCTAGCCGCGATACTGGGTCATTGCGTGATGAATGATCCTTGACATCACTTTGAGTATTTTTTTTGAATAATCATGGTTGTTTGGTATATGTCAGCCAACTGTAACATTTTGGTATTTGTTTGTTTGTCTGATTTTTTGTTTGTTTTGCAAACACATTAGGCCATGCATCTCTCCTTTTGCTTCAGACAGACAGTCATATAAGCTGATTCACTTAAGATAGTGCTTAAATCACCTATGATTTCCTGCTACCCTCTCCCATCTTTAGGATTTTGATGTCCTCCTTGCCTTCTTCTTCTTACTTCTTTGCAACTCAGGCTCTTCTTGCATTTGCAATAATGGTTTTGTTATATCCATTTCATCATGCTACTTTTCTACTCAGGGTAGGATTCTCAATTTTTGTTTTAGGATCAGTCTCAAACTGCTGAATTCTTTTAAGGTTTGCCTGTCAGTGAAATTCCCTAGCTCTGCCGTTGTTATAAACGGCGGTCATTTGGCATAGGCTACCCTAGATTGCAGCTTTTTCTCATTCAGGATATGGTCTATGTCCTCGCACTTCTACCCGTGCAGCAAAATTTCTGCCGAGATATCAGCTGAAACCCCTCTGGAGGTTCTGTTGTGACTAAGTTGCTTTCCTCGAGGTGCATTTTACATCACTGGGATGATCATGAAATTTGTTTATTTGAATTCTACAGCTCCTTGTTGGTCTATTGGGATTCCACCTCATTTGGACGCTGTGTACTTCCTGAATTCGTATAGATGATCCTTTCTTGGCTTTCAGCAAGTTTCATTCTGATTTTTGTACAAATTCCTTTTCAGAATTTTTATTTTTTCTCTTGCTTTTCCATTTGGGAATTCTATGAGTCCTATTCTTTCCTGCTTTGTCTTAACCCATGATTCAACAGCGATGTTTGCGTTGGTTTGCACTTGCTTTTCTGTGTCTTCTTCTGATCGATTGATTTCTGTTCCCCTGTCATCACAGTCATTCACGAGTCCCTCTGCATTATGTAGTCTGCATAGGACTGACTTTAGCCCAGTTATTATCTCACCCATTGAGTTTTCTGTCATTATTGGTTTCTTCTTTAGACTTTCTCTTCCCCTTTTCTGGTATTCTGCCTTTTGTTTTTCAGAGGCCCTGCTGTTCATCAGTGTTTTCCTCACTTCCATTTTCAGTGCTTTCTCTGGTAGCGTTTTGCCGTCTAGTTGTTTGAAAGCTTATTTTTTGTGCCTTTAATCACTTTGGAACAGAAAATGGCACTTCCTGTTTTTTTTACTATACTTCTTTTTCTCTACTCTTCAAGTACTATCAGGTATGTAGTATAGACTTATAGGGCTTGGATTTATGAAAACTTTAGAGTATTTGGTGTAAGCAATTTCATGGCATTTCTGAGAGGACAATTTTCCCTAGACCTTGATGCCATGCCCTGTTCCTGTGTGTGTTGTCTGTTATATCTCTAATTGCTGGTGTTCCCTTTGTTGTGATGAACACACCATACTATTTCAGTTAGTAGAACCTCATTTTTATTACGCTAATCTCACAGTTCTGAAAGGGCACAAGGCACTTCCTCTACTGGAAATGAAGCTTCTATATGTTTTCAGGTCTTCATTCCTCTGTACGTCATTTTGGAGTGTCTTCAAAGGAGCCAACATAGAGTGCGCTTGTTCTTTCTACTGCCATGGGAATGTCCCAATGTTACCTAGTTCTTCCCAGAACTTCTCTGTCTACAGAAACACCAGTGGAAGCATATGTATGGATGTCATACTTCAGGGCCTGCTGGGATGATCCCGCAGACCGACCTATGTGTCCTCGGTGCAGTACAATGTCAGTGCCGTCCAAAATGTAGCATCTGCATTTGGGAGATAATGCTGTAAGAAATGCTTCATCTTCTCATGCTGTGGACTTTGACCACTCTTCCTTGTTCTCTCATCCTTGAGTCATGGTTTCATGAAAGCAAACACAGAGCTGTTCCGCATCCTCTGCCTCAAAGCAGACCTTTATCCAAGTCTAGGTTACGAATATAGCAGATCCTAAAACTTTTAATATTGATTTCAAACCCAACGCCCCCTGGAACCCTCAGACCAGATGCATGATATTTCTGATTGATCCCCACATGTGCTGTATTCGCAAATTATCAAATTGGTCCCTTGTCCTGCAGATGCATTGGATGTGGCCATAGGACATATCGATAAACTCAACCTCACGCTCCAGTGCGGTTGCTGTCTCACTGAGGTCACAGTTCTCTTTGCTCTCTTGAAAGTACCCACCAAAACCCACAATGCACTCTAGATCCCTGAGTTCTGCGTGGGCCATCATCCGTAGCCCTATCCCTCTTTTTCGCTGCCTCTGCTAGCTCAGATTTGGCAAGCTCGGTATCTTGGTCTCAGATTCAATTGTGGGGATATTTTGTGCTAATTTTTTGAGTTCTGTCAGCCAAGCATCTGCGGTGCACTCTTCTAACACTCAGCGCATCACCTTCAATCCCATGCTTGCTGCCTTCTTGAGAGTGTGCTTCCAAGGTAAACAGTGTTTCACCTTTGATGCTCCATTACCAGAGGTCAGATCCTGCACTGGTTTCCATTCTCTACTTTGCCTTCTCCTTCTCCCAGGTTTTCTGAGGCCTCATCCTGTCTTTGGAATAACAGACCACTCTTATGCAAGTGTCCTGTGCCAAGGTCTGGGTGAGTGCATGTTTACAATGCTGTGTGTATGGGAGCGAGTTAGAGCAGTTTGCACTATTTCTCTGCCTACTGGGCATCGATAAATCAACACTTTCCACATATAATTCACAGAAATTGGATGTTTGTTTAGCTCCATTTTCTATACAGCCATGGTCCGAGGTTTTGTCCGAAGACTCCTGCTTTGAGGCTAGGGGAGGCTGGGTCACACGTTTCCCTCCATCCCCAGCCCAGCTGGAAGCCTGAAAGATGCCCAGGTCAGCCCGTGGCCCATTTTCAGCCCTGCTCCACCCTGGCCTGTCCAAATGCCACATGGCCCTGTCATACATCTGGCTGGCAAGCGTTCCTTGGGGTAGAGCATCTATCCCCTCTTCTCCGCATTTGCCCCCTGCCTGGTGCCCCTCTATATCTGCCCTCCCGCTCTCCCGGCCTCTCAGCGCCATCTCCCCTCCTCCTCCCCATAGTGTCTCAGCGTTTTCCTGCCTTTGGTGAGATGGGGCCATTTCTCTCAAGGGTCGTTTTAAATATTCAGATTTTTAAATTTTTATTTTATTGAATTATATTCAGTTTACAATTTTGTGTCAATTTCTGGTGTACAGCTCAATGCTTCAGTCATACAATAACATTCGTATATTCATTTTCATGTCCTTTCTCACCATGAGCTACTACAAGATTTTGACTATGGTTCCCTGTGCTGTGTGGTATAAACTTGTTGCTTTATTTTATATTTACCACTCACTGTCTGCAAATCTCGAACTCCCAGTCTATCCTTTCCCACCCTGTTCCCCTCTGATAACCATGAGTTTGTTTTCTAAGTCTGTTTAATTTTAGATTCCACATGAGTGTTGTCATATGGTGTTTTTCTTTCTTTCTGGCTTACTTCACTTAGAATGATGTTTTCCAGGGCCATCCATGTTGCTCCAAATGGCATGATATTATTTTTTATGGCTGAGTAGTATTCCATTGTATACATGACACGGCTTCTGTATCCAGTCATCTGTTGCTGGACATTTAAGCTGTCTCCATGTCTTGGCTATTGTAAATAGTGCTATGAACATTGGGGTGCTGGTGTCTTTCTGTATTAATGCTTCCTTTGGATATATGCCCAGGAGTGGGATTATTGTATCATATAGTAAGTGTATTTTTAGTTTTTTGAGGACTCTCCATACCATTTTCCATAACTGCTGTACCAAACTACATTCCCACCGACAGTGTACAAGGGTTCACTGTTTTCCACACCCTCTCTAGCATTTACCATTTGAATATTCATGCTTTAATTATTTTATTGCAGCAGCAACATGTAAGAATGAAAAAGTGGCATCCTGGTGGCTGGGGGATGAGCCTGTGTGTGTGTCCCTGTGCATGTGTGTATGTTCCTGTATGTGTGTACATGTCCCTGTGTGTACATGTGTGCCCTCCATGTGCCTGCATGGGGGTGGGGAGTGGGGCTGGAGCCTGTGTGTGTGACTGACATCTCAGGCACGTGGGCCTGGAGGGGTGTGCGAGGCTGTGATGCTGGGCTGAGAGGCTGTGACCTGACCAAGGCCACACAGCCCATCTTGGGGCCCAGGGCCCCACCCTTGCTTCCAGGCCTGTCACCAATCAGCTGGGGTGTCCCCTGCCGTGACACAGGGCTTGGAGTCCTGACCCTAAGGGCCCCACAACTTCCCTCAGGAGGAGGGGTCTCTGGGGCAGGAGGAGGTGGCTGGGCTTGGCATGGGGAGGGGGGAGCAGGGAATCCAAGGGGGTGAGCATGGCTCTGGAGTTTGGGGGTGACCATCAGCAGTGAGGTGAGGGGAGTAAGAAGGGCCTCCTCACCAGGACTGAGTTTGTCACCCCGGCCAAGGGAGCCGCTCTTCTGCACAAGGGCCAATTTAGAAAAATGTGGAAAACCAAGTTTCAGGCTCCATGGTAGATAAGTCCCATTCCAGACGGAAATAGCAGGATGTGACCCCGTAAAAAGTGGTGAGCGCACGTGAGCCATCGCCTCGCCCAGAAAGGAATTCCCCCGAGAGCCAGAGCTCACCCCACACCCACCCAGGGGACTGGGAGGCCTGGAGTGATGGCCCTGCTGGGGTCCCACTACCCAGGAAGATGGGGAGAAGGGCCGCTGGTCATACAGTCGAGGCCCAAGGAGGGGAAGAGACCTGCCCAGGTCACCCAGCACAGGAGGGCAGTCGGGTGGGACCCAGGACTTCGGGCTTGTCACAGGCCCCCTTCTTAGGAAAGGGGCACAGGCCTGCCTGGGAAAGAAGCATCGGGTAAGTGAATAACCCTGCAGACAGGGCCAAGTTGGCTGGCTGGCCGAGCCTCAGTTTCCCCTCTGTGGAACAGGGGACGGGAAGGCGCCTGCTCACAGGGTCTCTGTGAAGCTAGAGATGGTGCTGCTGTGGTGCTGGGGAGAGCCCTCCTGGTCCTCCTTACCTTGGAAGTGGCCGGAGGGCCCTTCCTGAGGGCCGATGGTGCCTGTCTAGCTGGGCGGGCTGCTGGTCCCTGCGGCCCTGACAGTGGCAGCTACACGGCTTGGTGAAGGATGGGCCAACTCCCCTTCCCAGGCACCCTGGCCCATCGTCCCCCACCACGCACCCTGGGCTGGCTCCCTCTTTCCTTCCTGCCTCCTCTTGTCTCTGCTTCCCCCCACCTGGTGTCCCTCTCTTGTCACCTCCTGTCCCTCTCTAGGACTTGACCCCCACCTTTCTCTCTCTCACTCACACACTGTCTCTCCCTGCGTGTGTCTTTCTCTGCCTCTCCCCCAGGCCCTCAGGCCCTGAGCTCAGGTCTAGCCCTGTCCAGGGCCACAGAGCCACAGGGCCACATCTATCCCAGCACTCCCACCCTCACAGCGATGTTCCAGCCCCAGCTCTGCTCACAGTGGAGGAGCCCGGTTACAGAGCTGCTCCTGCTGGCATTTGCTGCTGCATCGCTGATCCCCCCCACTTCCCGGGCAGCGCAGCAGTCTCACCTTGACCTGTTTGTGGCCCAGCCTGGACCCCAGAGCTGCTGCAGGGCTGGCTGCCTCCCCCACCTGGAAGGAGGGAGGGCCCCGTGGGCTCCAGGGACAGCTGGTGCAGAGTGGAGTGGACTCTTTTTATGCCCAACACCTTCTCCCTGGCAGTGGTGGCACCCCAACCACTGACCCTGCCCCGCCCACCTCAGAGTCAGGAGGCTGTGGGAGGATGAAGGGCTCTCATGGGGCCCACTGAGAGCACTGCCGCCCTCAGCCCCCCTCAGGGTCTGCCTGGAGCCGGGGCTGCCGGGCAGCTGACGCGGGGCGGGGGCACGGGCCTGGTCAGTGCAGGGCCTCTCGCTGGACGCCCATGGCCTCCCTGCACCTCATCCGTTCCTCACCATGAGACACGGCCACTTCATTCTGGTCATCTAGCTCATGACCGGACACCCCTGTGACTGACAGGCCCCACATGCCCAGTGAGTGTTTACCGACTGAAGCAGCACAGCCATCACTAGATCTAGACACAGGCTGTACCCACCACCCAGGAGGAGCCCCGGGGCCCCTGTGGTCACTGCTGCCCTGAAGGGGTAACCTTGCATCTGCCCTGTCATCTTAGTTCCTGCTGGTTTGTGAGTTGTGTGCCCGTGAATCACTGCGTGCCCTCAAGAGGGTGTGACCACTAGTCCTCCAGGAAGCAGACACTGACACAGAGAGAACTGTGACAATTTCATTAGGGGTGACAATAGGAGAGAATAGCAGAGTGGGCAGGTTGGAGCAGGGAAACATTCGGGCCGTAATGCACCTCTGACATCTTCTCTAAACACATCATTGCCACAGCTGAGGGGCCCCTTCAGTTGGCAAATGGACTGTGCTGTAAGGCAAAAAGAGTTATTTATTTTAATAGGATCTTATTTTTTCCTGATTTTGTCTTCTCTAATGTATGTATGGCCTCTGACGGACACTGTAGTCTGTGTGTGCATCTCCGTGTCTATACAGAATGAAAATAATTATTTTCACATCTCAGACACAGATCTCAAAATGTGCACATTCTCATTATTATATTTCCTTCTTTAACTAGTAAGACCTAATATTTAATAGAAGAAAGGGACCTTTTGCCTTATGTTTAAAGCAGAGAATGGTAAGCTCTGGGCCTGAGCTCTTATATCTTCAGTTTAATTTAATGTACTTCCTAAGGTCTCTTTTGATGATTCTGTGTGCAGACACTTTCTTTTAAACTATGAGAATGCTGAGTGAGAAATATGTCCCAGTCATTTTGCAAAACAATGTGTGTGCTTGACCCAACCCTCCTCACAATGACGTCAGGGA
>NW_022588070.1:0-24802 GCF_009834535.1 Camelus ferus | reverse complement strand
ACAATCGTTCAGGTAGCACAAAAGGAACGGGTTGCAGGAGAAAATTTTACTCTGGTTTCTCAGTGTTTCGTAGTGCCGGTTTGAAGTTCCTGCAATTTTCACTGTAAAACCGATTTGGATATAGTACCTCCCCAAAAATATTTATGGAGTGTATTTAGCAACTGAAAAAAATTTTTGTTCCCAACAAGCTATGTGAAGGATGGCTTTCACACACATATATCTCTCACAACTGAGCATGGGGGTGTTTTTTGTTCATCTAGCTCAAAGGGAAAATTTTGCAGGAGAAACTTTAACTCTGGTATCCCAGTATGTTTCCTTGTGCCGGATTGAAATTCCGCAGTTTTCACTGTAAAACCGATTTGGAGCTAGTACATAACCATATATATGTATGGAGTGTAGTTTACAACAGAAAAGAAACTTTGTGTTCCCAACAAGCTAGGATAAGTGAGGCTTTCACACACACTTATCTCTCTACATGAGCATGGGGAGAGACGTTCTTCATCTAGCAAAACCTGAACGGGTTGCAGGAGAAAATTTTACTCTGGTTTCTCATTCTGTTTCCTAGTGCCGGTTTGAAGTTCCTGCAGGTTTCACTGTAAATTCGAGTTGGTGCTAGTCCCTCCCTATATATTTATATGGATTGTAGATTGCAACTGAAAAGAAACTTTGTGTTCCCAACAAGCTAGTTGAAGGACAGAATTCACACAATCATATGTCTCAGAACTTAGCATGTGGAGAGACGTTCGTTCATCACACAAAGAACGGGTTGCAGGACAAAATTTTACTGTTGTTTCATTGTCTGTTTCCTAGTGCCGGTTTGAATTTCCTGCAATTTTCACTGTAAAACAGATTTGGAACTAGTACATCCCCATATATATTTATGGAGTGTATTTGGCAACTGAAAAGGAACTTTGTGTTCCCAACAAGATAAGTGAAGAACGGCTTTCACACACAGTTATCTCTCAGAACTGAGCATGGGGAGAGAATTTCTTTCATCTTGCACAAACGAAAAGGTTTTTATGAGAAACTTTTACTCTGGTTTATCAGTCTGGTTCCTAGTACCGGTGTGATTTTCCAGCAGTTTTCACTGTAAACCCGAGTTGGATATAGTAACTCCCCATAAATATGAATGGAGTGTAGTTAACAACAAAAAAAAATTTGTGTTCCCAACAAGCTAGGTGAAGGACGGCTTTCACACACATATATCTCTCAGAAATGAGCACGGGGAGAATATTTCTTTCATGTAGCACAAAGGGAACGGGTTGCAGGAGAAATTTTACTCTGGTTTCTCAATCTGTTTCGTATTGCCGGTTTGATGTCCTACAGTTTTCACTTTAAAACCGAGTTGGAACTAGTATCTACCCATATACTATATATGGAGTATAGTTTGCAACTGAAAAGAAACATTGTGTTCCCAACAAGGGATATGAAGTACGGCTTTCACACACACATATCTCTCAGACTAGAACATGGGGAGAGAAGTTCATTCATCAAGCACAAAGGAATGGTTTGCAGGAGAAACTTTTACTCTGGATTCTCAGTCTGGTTCCTAGTGCCAGTTTGGATTTCCTGCAATTTTCACTGTAAAACCGTGTTGGAGCTGGTACCTACCCATATATATGTATGAAGTGTAGTTTGCAACTTAAAAGAATCATTGTGTTCCCAACAAGATAGTGAAGGACGGCTTTCAACACACATATCTCTCAGAACTGAGCATGTGTAGAAACGTTCGTTCATCTATCACTAAGGGAACGTGTTGTGGGGAAACAATTTCTCTGGTTTCTCAGTCTGTTTCCTTGTGCCAGTTAGAATTTCCTGCAGTTTTCACTGTAAACATTGTTGGAGCTACTAACTCCCATATATATTATGGAGTGTAGTTTGCAACTGAAAAGTAAATTTGTGTTCCCAACATGGTAGTTGAAGGAAGGCTTACACACACTTATATCTCAGAATTCAGCATGGGGGAGTCGTTCGTTCATCTAGCACAAAGGGAACCGTTTGCAGGAGAAATTTTACTCTGATTTCTCAGTCTGTTTCCAAGTGCCCATATGAATTTCTTGCATTTTCACAGTAAAAAGATTTGGAGTTACTACCTCCCCATATATATGTATTGAGTGTAATTTGCAACTGAAAAGAAACTTTTTCTTTCCAACAAGCTGGATAAAGAACGGCTTTCACACACTCATATCTCTCAGAAGTGATCATGTGGAGAGAAGAAGTTCGGTCATCTAATCTAGCCCAAATGGAACGGGGTTGCACGGAGAAATTTTACTCTGATTCTCAGTCTGTTCCTAGTGCCACCTGCCGTTTGAAATTCCTGCAATTTTCAATTTAAAACCGTGTTGGAGGCTTGTTCGTTCCCTATATAATATATATGAATTGTTTTTTGCCAACTGAAAAGATACTTTGTTTCCCAACAAGCTAGGTGAAGGTCCTCTTTTCACACACGTTATATCTCACTCTCCTGAGCATGTGGAGAGACGATTCATTCACCGTAGCAAAAAGGGGGAATGGGTTTTGCAGTGTGTAAATTTACCCTGGTTTCACTGTGTGTTTACTAGTGGCCCGTTTTTGAGTTCCTGCAATTTTTCACTGTAAATTCGAGTTGGAGTTTATACGTACCCATATATATTTACGGAGTGGGGTTTGCAACTGGAAAGAAAATTTGTGTTCCAAACAGATAGGTGAAGGACGGCTTACACACACATATATCTTTCAGAACTGATCATGTGGGGCGACGTTCGTTCATCTAGCACAAGGGAATGAGTTGCAGGAGAAACTTTTCTCTGGTTTCTCAGTTTGTTTCCTAGTGCCGGTTTGAAGTTCCTGCACTTTTCACTGTAAAATCGAGGTGGTGCTAGCCCGCCCCATATATATTTATGGATTGTAGTTTGCAACTGAAAAGAAAATTTGTGTTCCCAAAAAGCTAGGTGAAGAACGGCATTCACACAATCATATCTCTCAGAACTGAGCATTTGGAGAGACGTTCATTCATCTAGCAGAAAGGGAACGGTTTGCAGTGGAAATTTTTACTCTGGTTTCTCATTCTGTTTTCTACTTGCCTGGTGAAGTTCCTGCAGTTTTCACTGTAAAACAGATTTGGACTTAGTACCTCCCCATATATATGTGAGGAGTGTAGATTGCAAATGAAAAGAAACTTTCTGTTCCCTACGAACTAGTTTCAGAATGTCTTTCACACACACATTCCTCTCAGAACTAAGCAAGTGGGTACACGTTCGTTCATCTAGCTCAAAGGGAATGGGGTGCAGGAGAAACTTTTACTCTAGTTTCTCAGTCTGTTTCCTACTGCCGGTTTGAATTTCCAGCAGTTTTCCCTGTAAAACCGAGTTGGAAATAGTACCTCCCTATATATATGTATGGATTGAAATTTGCAACTGAAAAGAATCTATGTGTTCCCAAAAAGCTAGGTGAAGGACGGATTTCACTCACGTTTATCTCTCAGACCTGAGCATGCGGAGAGAAGTTCATTCATTAAGCACAAGGAACTGGTTGAAGGAGAAAATTTTACTCTGGTTTCTCATTCTGTTTCATAGTGCCGGTTTGAATTTCCTGCAATTTTCACTGTAAAGCAGATTTGGAGCTAGTACAACCCCATAAATATGTATGGAGTGTATTTGGCATCTGAAAAGAAATTTGTGTTCCCAACAATCTAGGTGAAGGGCGGAATTCACACAAAAATTATCTCTCATAATTGAGCATGGGGAGGGAACTTCGTTCATCTTGCACAAAAGGAAAGGTTTGCAGGAGAAACTTTTACTCTGTTTTCTCAGTCTGGTTCCTAGTGCCGGTTGGAATTTCCTGAAGTTTTCACTGTAAAACCGAATAGGATATATACCTCCCCGATAAATATGTATGGAGTGTAGAGAGCAACTAAAAAAAAATATTTGTCCTAACAAGCTAGATGAAGGACGGCTTTCACACACACATATCTCTCTGACCAGAACATGTGGAGAGAAGTTCGTTCATCAAGCACAAAGGAACGGTTTGCTGGAGAACCTTTTACTCTAGTTTCTCAGTCTTTTTCCTAGTGCCGGTTTGAATTTCCTGCAGTTTTCACTGTAAATCTGAGTTGGAGCTAATATCTCCTCATAAATATGTATTGAGTGTAGTTTCCAAATTAAAAGAAACAGTGGTGTTCCAAAGAAGATAGGTGAAGGTAGGCTTTCACACACAGTTATCCCTCAGAACTAAGCATGTTGATAGACGTTCGTTCATCTAGCATTAATGGAACGGTTTGCAGGAGAAACTGTTACTCTGTTTTCTCAGTCTGTTTCCTAGTGCCCTTTTGATGTTCCTCCAGTTTTCACTGTAATATCGATTTGGAACTTGTACCTCCCCATATATATCTATGGACCGTAGTTTGCAACTGAAAAGAACTTTGTGTTCCCAAAAAGCGATATGAAGTACGGCTTTCACACACACATATCTCTCAGACCTGAGCATGGGGAGAGAATTTCGTTCATCAAGCAAAAAGAAATGTTTGCATGAGAAAAGTTTACTCTGGTCTCTAAGTCTATTTCCTAGTGCCGGTTTGAATTTCCTGCAATTTTAACTGTAAAACAGATTTGAATCTTGTATATGCCCATATATATTTATGGAGTGTAATATGCTAATGGAAATAATCTTTGTGTTCCCAACAAGCTAGGTGAAGTACGGCTTTCACACACAGTTATCTCTCAGAATGGGCATGTGGAGAGACAATCGTTCAGGTAGCACAAAAGGAACGGGTTGCAGGAGAAAATTTTACTCTGGTTTCTCAGTGTTTCATAGTGCCTGTTTGAAGTTCCTGCAATTTTCACTGTAAAACGATTTGGATATAGTACCACTCCCCAAAAATATTTATGGAGTGTATTTAGCAACTGAAAAAAATTTTTGTTCCACAACAAGCTATGTGAAGGATGGCTTTCACACACATATATCTCGCACACTGAGCATGGGGGGTGTTTTTTGTTCATCTAGCTCAAAGGGAAAATTTTGCAGGAGAAACTTTAACTCTGGTATCCCAGTATGTTTCCTTGTGCCGGATTGAAATTCCGGCAGTTTTCACTGTAAAACCGATTTGGAGCTAGTACATAACCATATATGTATGGAGTGTAGTTTACAACAGAAAAGAAATTTGTGTTCCCAACAAGCTAGGATAAGTGAGGCTTTCACACACACTTATCTCTCTACATGAGCATGGGGAGAGACGTTCATTCATCTAGCAAAACCTGAACGGGTTTGCAGGAGAAAATTTTACTCTGGTTTCTCATTCTGTTTCCTAGTGCCGGTTTGAAGTTCCTGCAGGTTTCACTGTAAATTCGAGTTGGTGCTAGTCCCTCCCTATATATATATATGGATTGTAGATTGCAACTGAAAAGAAACTTTGTGTTCCCAACAAGCTAGTTGAAGGACAGAATTCACACAATCATATGTCTCAGAACTTAGCATGTGGAGAGACGTTCGTTCATCAAGCACAAAGAACGGGTTGCAGGACAAAATTTTACTGTTGTTTCATTGTCTGTTTCCTAGTGCCGGTTTGAATTTCCTGCAGTTTTCACTGTAAAACATATTTGGAGCTAGCACATCCACATATATATTTATGGATTGTATTTGGCAACTGAAAAGAAACTATGTGTTCCCAACAAACTAGGTGAAGAATGGCTTTCACACACAGTTATCTCTCAGAACTGAGTATGGGGGGAGTTTTTCGTTCATCAAGCACAATAAACGGGTTGCCGGAGAAACTTTTACTCTGAATTCTCAGTCTGTTTCCTAGTGCCGGTTTTGAATTCCTGCAATTTTCATTTTAAAAACCGTGTTGGAGCTTGTTCGTCCCTATATATATATATGAATTGTTGTTTGCAATGAAAAGATACTTTGTTCCCAACAAGCTAGGTGAAGGTCCTCTTTCACACACAGTTATCTCTCACTCCTGAGCATGTGGAGAGACGTTCATTCAACCTAGCCAAAAAGGGAATGGGTTGCAGTGTAAATTTACCCCTGGTTTCACTGTTGTTTCATAGTGCCGTTTTGAAAGTTCCTGCAATTTTCACTGTAAATTCGAGTTGGAGTTATACGTACCATATATATTTACGGAGTGGGGTTTGCAACTGGAAAGAAAATTGTGTTCCAACCAAGATAGGTGAAGGACGGCTTACACACACATATATCTTTCAGAACTGATCCATGTGGGGCGACGTTCGTTCATACTAGCACAAGGGAATGAGTTGCAGGAGAAACTTTTTCTCTGGTTCTCAGTTTGTTTCCTAGTGCCGGTTTGAAGTTCCTGCACTTTTCACTTGTAAAATCGAGGTGGTGCTAGTCCCGCCCCATATATATTTACGGATTGTAGTTTGCAACTGAAAAGAAATTTGTGTTCCCAAAAAGCTAGGTGAAGAACGGCATTCACACAATCATAATCTCTCAGAACTGAGCATTTGGAGAGGACGTTCATTCATCTAGCAAGAAAGGGAACGGTTTGCAGTGGAAATTTTTACTCTGGTTTCTCAGTCTGTTTCTAATTGCCTGGTGAAGTTCCTGCAGTTTTCACTGTAAAACAGATTTGGACTTAGTACCTCCCCATATATATGTGAGGAGTGTAGATTGCAAATGAAAGAAGAACTTTCTGTTCCCTACGAACTAGTTTAAGAATGTCTTTCACACACACATTCCTCTCAGAACTAAGCAAGTGGATACACGTTCGTTCATCTTGCTCAAAGGGAATGGGGTGCAGGAGAAACTTTTACTCTAGTTTTCTCAGTCTGTTTCCTACTGCCGGTTTGAATTTCCAGCAGTTTACCCTGTAAAACCGAGTTGGAAATAGTACCTCCCTATATATATGTATGGATAGAAATTTGCAACTGAAAAGAATCTATGTGTTCCCAAAAAGCTAGGTGAAGGACGGCTTTCACTCACGTTTATCTCTCAGACCTGAGCATGCGGAGAGAAGTTCATTCATTAAGCACAAAAACTGGTTGAAGGAGAAAATTTTACTCTATTTTCTCATTCTGTTTCATAGTGCCGGTTTGAATTTCCTGCAATTTTTACTGTAAAGCAGATTTTGAGCTAGTACAACCTCATAAATATGTATGGAGTGTATTTGGCATCTGAAAAGAAATTTTGTGTTCCCAACAATCTAGGTGAAGTGCGGATTCACACAAAATTATCTCTCATAATTGAGCATTGGGGAGAGAAACTTCGTTCATCTTGCACAAAAGGAAAGGTTTGCAGGAGAAACTTTTACTCTGTTTTCTCAGTCTGGTTCCTAGTGCCGGTTGGAATTTCCTGAAGTTTTCACTGTAAAACCGAGTAGGATATAATACCACCCGATAAATATTTATGGAGGGTAGATAGCAACTAAAAAAAATATTTGTTCCTAACAAGCTAGATGAAGGACGGCTTTCACACACACATATCTCTCAGAACTGAGCACGGGGAGAGACGTTTGTTCATCTAGCACAAAGGGGATGGTTTACAGGAGAAACTTCAACTCTGGTATCTCAGTTTGTTTCCAAGTGCCGTTTGCAATTACGGCAGTTTTCACTGTAAAACCGAGTTGGATCTAGAACAAACCCATAGATATATAGGGATTGTAGTTTGCAACTGAAAATAAACTTTGTGTTCCCAACAAGCTATATGAAGGACGGCTTTAACACAAATATTTCTCTCAGAAACTAGCATGGGGAGAGATATTCTTCCATCAAGCACAAAGGAAATGGGTTGCAGGATAAACTTTTACTGTAGTTACTCAGTCTGTTTCCTAGTGCCGGTTTGAATTTCCTGCATTTTTCACTGTAAATTCAAGTTGGAGCTAGTACCTCCCCATATATATGTAATGAGTGTAGTATTCAAATTAAAGCATCCGTGTTTTCCAAACAAGATAGTGAAGGAAGGCTTTCACACACACTTATCTCTCAGAACTGAGCATGTGGATAGACTTTCGTTCATCTAGCATGAAGGTAACGGGTTGCAGGAGATACTATTACTCTGGTTTCTCAGTCTGTTTTCTAGTGTCGTTTTGATGTTCCTGCAGTTTTATCTGTAAAATCGAGTTGGAAATAGTACCTCTCCATATATTTGTATGGATGGTAGTTTGCAACTGAAAACAATCTTTGTGTTCCCAACAAGCGATGTGAAGTATGGCTTTCACACACACATATCTCTAAGACCTGAGCATGGTGAGAGAAGTTCGTTCATCAAGCACAAAGGAACGGTTTGTAGGAGAAACGTTTACTCTTGTTTCTCAGTCTGTTTCCTAGTGCCGGTTTGAAATTCCTGCAATTTTCACTGTAAAATAGATTTGGAGCTAGTACATCCCCATATATATGTACAGAGTGTAGTTTGCTAATGGAAAGAATCTCTGTGTTCCCAACAAGCTAGGTGAAGTATTGCTTTCACACACAGTTATCTCTCAGAACTGAGCATGTGGAGAGACTTTCGTTCATGTAGCAAAAAGGAAACGGGTTGCAGGAGAAAATTTTACTCTGGTTTCTCAGTCTGTTTCGTAGTGCTGGTTTGAAGTTCCTGCAGTTTTCATTGTAAAACCGATTTGGATATATTACCTCAGCATAAATATTTATGGAGTGTATTTGGCAACTGAAAAGAAACTTTGTGTTCCCAACAAGCTATGTGAATAACGGCTTTCACACAGTTCTCTCTCAAACTTAGCATGGGGAGAGAAGTTCTTTCACCTTGCACAAAGTGAAAGGTTTGCAGGAGAATCTTTTACTCTGGTTTCTCAGTCTGGTTCCAAAGACTGGTTTGAATTTCCTGCAGTTTTCACTGTAAAACCGAATTGGAGCTAGTACAACCCCATAGATATGTGTTGTGTGTAGTTTGCAACTGAAAATAAACTTTGTGTTCCCAACAAACAATGTGAAGGACGGCTTTTACACAAACATATCTTACAGAACAGAGCATGGGGAGAGACGTTCTTCCATCAAGCACAAAGTGAACGGAATGCAGGAGAAACTTTTACTCTGGTATCTCTGTCTGTTTCGTAGTGCTGGTTTGAAGTTCCAGCAATTTTCACTGTAAAACCGATTTGGAGCTTGTACATACCCTTATATATTTATGCAGTTTAGTTTCCAACTGAAAAGAAAATTTGTGTTCCCAACAAGCTAGGTGAAGAATGGCTTTCACAAAGTTCTCTCTCAAACTTAGCATTTGGAGGGAAGTTCTTTCATCTTTCACAAAGGGAAAGGTTTGCAGGAGAAACTTTTACTCTGGTATCTCTGTCTGTTTCGTAGTGCCGGTTTGAAATTCCAGCAATTTTCACTGTAAAACCGATTTGGGCTTGTACATACCCATATATATATATATGGAATATAGTTTGCAACTGAAAAGAAACTTTGTGTTACCAACAAGCTAGGTTAAGTGAGGCTTTCACATACAATTATCTCTCTACATGAGCATGGGGAGAGACATTCGTTCATCTAGCACAAAGGGAAAGGGTGGCAGGAGAAAATTTTACTCTGATTTCTCATTCTGTTTCCTAGTGCCGGTTTGAAGATCCTGCAGTTTTCACTGTAAAGCAGATTTGGAGCAAGTACAACCCCATAAATATGTATGGAGTGTATTTGGCACCTGAAAAGGAACATTGTGTTCCCAACAATCTAGGTGAAGGTCGGAATTCACACAAAATTATCTCTCATAATTGAGCATGGGGAGAGAACTTCGTTCATCTTGCACAAAAGGAAAGGTTTGCAGGAGAAACTTTTACTCTGTTTTCTCAGTCTGGTTCCTAGTGCCGGTTGGATTTTCCTGAAGTTTTCACTGTAAAACCGAGTAGGATATAATACCTCCCGATAAATATTTATGGAGTGTATATAGCAACTAAAAAAAAAATATTTGTTCCTAACAAGCTAGATGAAGGACGGCTTTCACACACACATATCTCTCAGAACTGAGCATGTGGAGAGACGTTCGTTCATCTAGCACAAAGGGAACCGTTTACAGGAGAAACTTCAACTCTGGTATCTCAGTTTGTTTCCAAGTGCCGGTTTGCAATTACGGCAGTTTTCACTGTAAAACCGAGTTGGATCTAGAACAAACCCATAGATATATAGGAATTGTAGTTTGCAACTGAAAATAAACTTTGTGTTCCCAACAAGCTGTGTGAAGGACGGCTTTAACACAAACATATCTCTCAGAACCGAGAATAGGGAGAGATACTCTGCCATAAAGCACAAAGGAAACGGGTTGCAGGAGAAACTTTTACTCCAATTACTCAGTCTGTTTCCTAGTGCCGGTTTGAATTTCCTGCATTTTTCACTGTAAATCTGATTTGGAGCTAGTACCTCCCCATATATATGTATTGAGTGTAAATTGCTAATTAAAGAAACAGTGTTTTCCAAACAAGATAGGTGAAGGAAGGCTTTCACACACTGTTATCACTCAGAACTGAGCATGTGTATAGACTTTCGTTCATCTAGCATGAAGGGAAAGGTTTGCAGGAGAAACTATTACTCTGGTTTCTCAGTCTGTTTCCTAGTGTCGTTTTGATGTTCCTGCAGTTTTATCTGTAAAATCGAGTTGGAACTATTACCTCTCCATATATATGTATGGAGGGTAGTTTGCAACTGAAAACAATCTTTGTGTTCCCAACAAGCGATGTGAAGTATGGCTTTCACACACACATATCTCTAAGACCTGAGCATGGTGAGAGAAGTTCGTTCATCAAGCACAAAGGAACGGTTTGCAGGAGACACATTTACTCTGGTTTCTCAGTCTGTTTCCTAGTGCCGGTTTGAATTTCCTGCAATTTTCACTGTAAAATAGATTTGGAGCTAGTACATCCCCATATATATGTACAGAGTGTAGTTTGCTAATGGAGAGAATGTTTGTGTTCCCAACAACCTAGGTGAAGTATTGCTTTCACACACAGTTATCTCTCAGAACTGAGCATGTGGAGAGACATTCGTTCATGTAGCAAAAAGGGAACGGGTTGCAGGAGAAACTTTACTCTGGTTTCTCAGTGTGTTTCGTAGTGCTGGTTTGAAGTTCCTGCAGTTTTCACTGTAAAACTGATTTGAATATATTACCTCCCCATAAATATGTATGGAGTGTATTTGGCAACTGAAAATAAACTTTGTGTTCCCAACAAGCTAGGTGAAGAACGGCTTTCACACACTCATATCTCTCAGAAGTGATCATGTGGAGAGAAGTTCGTTCATCTAGCACAAACGGAACGGGTTGCCGGAGAAACTTTTACTCTGAATTCTCAGTCTGTTTCCTAGTGCCGGTTTGAATTTCCCGCAGTTTTCAATTTAAAACCGAGTTATAGCTTGTTCGTCCCTATATATGTTTATGAATTGTTTTTTGCAACTGAAAAGATACTTTGTTTTTCCAACAAGCTAGGTGAAGGTCCTCTTTCACACACAGTTATCTCTTACTCCGGAGCATGTGGAGAGACGTTCATTCACCTAGCAAAAAGGGAATGGGTTGCAGTGTAAATTTACCCTGGTTTCACTGTCTCTTTCATAGTGCCGGTTTGAAGTTCCTGCAATTTTCACTGTAAACTCGAGTTGGAGCTTATACCTACCCATATATATTTACGGAGTGGGGTTTGCAACTGGAAAGAAAACTGTGTTCCAAACAAGATAGGTGAAGGACGGCTTACACACATATATATCTCTCAGAACTGATCATATGGGGCGACGTTCGTTCATCTAGCACTAAAGGAACGAGTGGCAGGAGAAACTTTTTCTCTGGTTTCTCATTTTGTTTCCTAGTGCCGGTTTGAAGTTCCTGCACTTTTCACTGTAAAATCGAGGTGGTGCTAATCCCGCCCCATATAAATATACGGATTGTAATTTGCAACTGAAAAGAAAATTTGTGTTCCCAGAAAGCTAGGTGAAGGACGGCATTCACACAATCATATCTCTCAGAACTGAGCATGTGGAGAGACGTTCATTCATCTAGCAGAAAGGGAATGGTTTGCAGGGGAAATTTTTACTCTGGTTTCTCAGTCTGTTTCTAATTGCCTGGTGAATTTCCTGCAGTTTTCACTGTAAAACATATTTGGACTTAGTACTTCCCCATATATATGTGAGGAGTGTAGATTGCAAATGAAAAGAAACTTTCTGTTCCCTACGAACAAGTTTAAGAATATCTTTCACACACACATTCCTCTCAGAACTAAGCAATTGGATACACGTTCGTTCATCTAGCTCAAATGGAATGGGTTGCAGGAGAAACTTTTACTCTAGTTTCTCAGTCTGTTTCCTACTGCCGGTTTGAAGTTCCAGCAGTTTTCCCTGTAAAACCGAGTTGGAAATAGTACCTACCTATATATGTGTATGGATTGAAATTTGCAACTGAAAAGAAACTTTGTGTTCCCAAAAAGCTAGGAGAAGGACGGATATCACTCACGTTTATCTCTCAGACCTGAGCATGTGGAGAGAATTTCATTCATTAAGCACAAAGAACTGGTTGCAGGAGAAAATTTAACCCTCGTTTCTCAGTCTGTTTCTTAGTGCCGGTTAGAATTTCCTGCAATTTTCACTGTAAAACAGATTTGGAGCTAGTACACACCCATAAATATGTATGGAGTGTATTTGGCATATGAAAAGAAAATTTGTGTTCCCAACAATGTAGGTAAAGAACGGAATTCACACAAACTTATCTCTCATAATTGAGCATGGGGAGAGAATTTCGTTCATCTTGCAAAAAAGGAAAGGATTGCAGGAGAAACTTTTACTCTGTTTTCTCAGTCTGGTTCCTAGTGCCGGTTGGAATTTCCTGAAGTTTTCACTGTAAAAGCGAGTTGGGTATAATACCCCCCTATAAATATTTATGGAGTGTAGTTAGCAACTAAAAAAAAATAATTTTTCCTAACAAGTTCGATGAAGGACGGCTTTCACACACACATATCACTCAGAACTGAGCACGAGGGTGAGACGTTCGTTCATCTAGCACAAAGGGAACGGTTTACAGGAGAAACTTCAACTCTGGTATCTCAGTTTGTTTCCAAGTGCCGGTTTGCAATTACGGCAGTTTTCACTGTAAAACCGAGTTGGATCTAGTACAAACACATAGATATATATGGAGTGTAGTTTGCAACTGAAAATAAACTTTGTGTTCCCAACAAGCTATGTGAAGGACGGCTTTAACACAAACATATCTCTCAGAACCGAGCATGGGGAGAGATATTCTTCCATCAAGCACAAAGGAAACTGGTTGCAGGAGAAAAGTTTACTCTGGTCTCTCAGTCTGTTCCCTAGTGCCGGTTTGAATTTCCTGCAATTTTCACTGTAAAACAGATTTGAATCTTGTACATCCCCATATATATTTATGGAGTGTAGTATGCTAATGGAAAGAATCTTTGTGTTCCCAACAAGCTAGGTGAAGTACGGCTTTCACACACAGTTATCTCTCAGAATGGGCATGTGGAGAGACAATCGTTCAGGTAGCACAAAAGGAACGGGTTGCAGGAGAAAATTTTACTCTGGTTTCTCAGTGTTTCGTAGTGCCGGTTTGAAGTTCCTGCAATTTTCACTGTAAAACCGATTTGGATATAGTACCTCCCCAAAAATATGTATGGAGTGTATTTAGTAACTGAAAAAAATTTTTGTTCCCAACAAGCTATGTGAAGGATGGCTTTCACACACATATATCTCTCACAACTGAGCATGGGGGGTGTTTTTTGTTCATCTAGCTCAAAGGGAAAATTTTGCAGGAGAAACTTTAACTCTGGTATCCCAGTATGTTTCCTTGTGCCGGATTGAAATTCCGGCAGTTTTCACTGTAAAACCGATTTGGAGCTAGTACATAACCATATATATGTATGGAGTGTAGTTTACAACAGAAAAGTAACTTTGTGTTCCCAACAAGCTAGGATAAGTGAGGCTTTCACACACACTTATCTCTCTACATGAGCATGGGGAGAGACGTTCTTTCATCTAGCAAAACCTGAACGGGTTGCAGGAGAAAATTTTACTCTGGTTTCTCATTCTATTTCCTAGTGCCGGTTTGAAGTTCCTGCAGGTTTCACTGTAAATTCGAGTTGGTGCTAGTCCCTCCCTATATATTTATATGGATTGTAGATTGCAACTGAAAAGAAATTTGTGTTCCCAACAAGCTAGTTGAAGTACAGAATTCACACAATCATATGTCTCAGAACTTAGCATGTGGAGAGACGTTCGTTCATCAAGCACAAAGAACGGGTTGCAGGACAAAATTTTACTGTTGTTTCATTGTCTGTTTCCTAGTGCCGGTTTGAATTTCCTGCAATTTTCACTGTAAAACAGATTTGGAACTAGTACATCCCCATATATATTTATGGAGTGTATTTGGCAACTGAAAAGGAACATTGTGTTCCCAACAAGATAAGTGAAGAACAGCATTCACACACAGTTATCTCTCAGAACTGAGCATGGGGAGAGAATTTCTTTCATCTTGCACAAACGAAAAGGTTTCTATGAGAACTTTTACTCTGGTTTATCAGTCTGGTTCCTAGTACCGGTGTGATTTTCCAGCAGTTTTCACTGTAAACCCGAGTTGGATATAGTAACTCCCCATAAATATGAATGGAGTGTAGTTAACAACAAAAAAAAATTTGTGTTCCCAACAAGCTAGGTGAAGGACGGCTTTCACACACATATATCTCTCAGAAATGAGCACGGGGAGAATATTTCTTTCATGTAGCACAAAGGGAACGGGTTGCAGGAGAAATTTTACTCTGGTTTCTCAATCTGTTTTGTATTGCCGGTTTGATGTCCTACAGTTTTCCCTTTAAAACCGAGTTGGAACTAGTATCTACCCATATACATATATATGGAGTATAGTTTGCAACTGAAAAGAAACATTGTGTTCCCAACAAGGGATATGAAGTACGGCTTTCACACACACATATCTCTCAGACTAGAACATGGGGAGAGAAGTTCATTCATCAAGCACAAAGGAATGGTTTGCAGGAGAAACTTTTACTCTGGATTCTCAGTCTGGTTCCTAGTGCCAGTTTGGATTTCCTGCAATTTTCACTGTAAAACCGTGTTGGAGCTGGTACCTACCCATATATATGTATGAAGTGTAGTTTGCAACTTAAAAGAATCATTGTGTTCCCAACAAGATAGGTGAAGGACGGCTTTCAAACACACATATCTCTCAGAACTGAGCATGTGTAGAAACGTTCGTTCATCTATCATTAAGGGAACGTGTTGTGGGGGAAACAATTTCTCTGGTTTCTCAGTCTGTTTCCTTGTGCCAGTTAGAATTTCCTGCAGTTTTCACTGTAAACATTGTTGGAGCTACTAACTCCCATATATATTTATGGAGTGTAGTTTGCAACTGAAAAGTAAATTTGTGTTCCCAACATGGTAGTTGAAGGAAGGCTTACACACACACTTATATCTCAGAATTCAGCATGGGGGAGTCGTTCGTTCATCTAGCACAAAGGGAACCGTTTGCAGGAGAAATTTTACTCTGATTTCTCAGTCTGTTTCCAAGTGCCCATATGAATTTCTTGCATTTTTCACAGTAAAAAAGATTTGGAGTTACTACCTCCCCATATATATGTATTGAGTGTAATTTGCAACTGAAAAGAAACTTTTTCTTTCCAACAAGCTGGATAAAGAACGGCTTTCACACACTCATATCTCTCAGAAGTGATCATGTGGAGAGAAGTTCGTTCATCTAGCCCAAATGGAACGGGTTGCCGGAGAAACTTTTACTCTGAATTCTCAGTCTGTTTCCTAGTGCCGGTTTGAATTTCCTGCAATTTTCAATTTAAAACCGTGTTGGAGCTTGTTCGTCCCTATATATATATATGAATTGTTGTTTGCAACTGAAAAGATACTTTGTTTCCCAACAAGCTAGGTGAAGGTCCTCTTTCACACACAGTTATCTCTCACTCCTGAGCATGTGGAGAGACGTTCATTCACCTAGCAAAAAGGGAATGGGTTGCAGTGTAAATTTACCCTGGTTTCACTGTTTGTTTCATAGTGCCGTTTTGAAGTTCCTGCAATTTTCACTGTAAATTCGAGTTGGAGTTATACGTACCCATATATATTTACGGAGTGGGGTTTGCAACTGGAAAGAAAATTTGTGTTCCAAACAAGATAGGTGAAGGACGGCTTACACACACATATATCTTTCAGAACTGATCATGTGGGGCGACGTTTGTTCATCTAGCACAAAGGGAATGAGTTGCAGGAGAAACTTTTTCTCTGGTTTCTCAGATAGTTTCCTAGTGCCGGTTTGAAGTTCCTGCACTTTTCACTGTAAAATCGAGGTGGTGCTAGTCCCGCCCCATATATATTTACGGATTGTAGTTTGCAACTGAAAAGAAAATTTGTGTTCCCAAAAAGCTAGGTGAAGAACGGCATTCACACAATCATATCTCTCAGAACTGAGCATTTGGAGAGACGTTCATTCATCTAGCAGAAAGGGAACGGTTTGCAGTGGAAATTTTTACTCTGGTTTCTCAGTCTGTTTCTAATTGCCTGGTGAAGTTCCTGCAGTTTTCACTGTAAAACAGATTTGGACTTAGTACCTCCCCATATATATGTGAGGAGTGTAGATTGCAAATGAAAAGAAACTTTCTGTTCCCTACGAACTAGTTTAAGAATGTCTTTCACACACACATTCCTCTCAGAACTAAGCAAGTGGATACACGTTCGTTCATCTAGCTCAAAGGGAATGGGGTGCAGGAGAAACTTTTACTCTAGTTTCTCAGTCTGTTTCCTACTGCCGGTTTGAATTTCCAGCAGTTTTCCCTGTAAAACCGAGTTGGAAATAGTACCTCCCTCTATATATGTATGGATTGAAATTTGCAACTGAAAAGAATCTATGTGTTCCCAAAAAGCTAGGTGAAGGACGGATTTCACTCACGTTTATCTCTCAGACCTGAGCATGCGGAGAGAAGTTCATTCATTAAGCACAAGGAACTGGTTGAAGGAGAAAATTTTATTCTGGTTTCTCATTCTGTTTCATAGTGCCGGTTTGAATTTCCTGCAATTTTCACTGTAAAGCAGATTTGGAGCTAGTACAACCCCATAAATATGTATGGAGTGTATTTGGTATCTGAAAAGAAACTTTGTGTTCCCAACAATCTAGGTGAAGGGCGGAATTCACACAAAATTATCTCTCATAATTGAGCATGGGGAGAGAACTTCGTTCATCTTGCACAAAAGGAAAGGTTTGCAGGAGAAACTTTTACTCTGTTTTCTCAGTCTGGTTCCTAGTGCCGGTTGGAATTTCCTGAAGTTTTCACTGTAAAACCGAGTAGGATATAATACCTCCCGATAAATATGTATGGAGTGTAGAGAGCAACTAAAAAAAAATATTTGTTCCTAACAAGCTAGATGAAGGACGGCTTTCACACACACATATCTCTCTGACCAGAACATGTGGAGAGAAGTTCGTTCATCAAGCACAAAGGAACGGTTTGCTGGAGAATCTTTTACTCTAGTTTCTCAGTCTTTTTCCTAGTGCCGGTTTGAATTTCCTGCAGTTTTCACTGTAAATCTGAGTTGGAGCTAATATCTCCTCATAAATATGTATTGAGTGTAGTTTCCAAATTAAAAGAAACAGTGTGTTCCAAAGAAGATAGGTGAAGGTAGGCTTTCACACACAGTTATCTCTCAGAACTAAGCATGTTGATAGACGTTCGTTCATCTAGCATTAATGGAACGGTTTGCAGGAGAAACTGTTACTCTGTTTTCTCAGTCTGTTTCCTAGTGCCCTTTTGATGTTCCTCCAGTTTTCACTGTAATATCGATTTGGAACTTGTACCTCCCCATATATATCTATGGACCGTAGTTTGCAACTGAAAAGAACTTTGTGTTCCCAAAAAGCGATATGAAGTACGGCTTTCACACACACATATCTCTCAGACCTGAGCATGGGGAGAGAATTTCGTTCATCAAGCAAAAAGAAATGTTTGCATGAGAAAAGTTTACTCTGGTCTCTAAGTCTATTTCCTAGTGCCGGTTTGAATTTCCTGCAATTTTAACTGTAAAACAGATTTGAATCTTGTACATTCCCATATATATTTATGGAGTGTAGTATGCTAATGGAAAGAATCTTTGTGTTCCCAACAAGCTAGGTGAAGTACGGCTTTCACACACAGTTATCTCTCAGAATGGGCATGTGGAGAGACAATCGTTCAGGTAGCACAAAAGGAACGGGTTGCAGGAGAAAATTTTACTCTGGTTTCTCAGTGTTTCGTAGTGCCGGTTTGAAGTTCCTGCAATTTTCACTGTAAAACCGATTTGGATATAGTACCTCCCCAAAAATATTTATGGAGTGTATTTAGCAACTGAAAAAAATTTTTGTTCCCAACAAGCTATGTGAAGGATGGCTTTCACACACATATATCTCTCACAACTGAGCATGGGGGGTGTTTTTTGTTCATCTAGCTCAAAGGGAAAATTTTGCAGGAGAAACTTTAACTCTGGTATCCCAGTATGTTTCCTTGTGCCGGATTGAAATTCCGGCAGTTTTCACTGTAAAACCGATTTGGAGCTAGTACATAACCATATATATGTATGGAGTGTAGTTTACAACAGAAAAGAAACTTTGTGTTCCCAACAAGCTAGGATAAGTGAGGCTTTCACACACACTTATCTCTCTACATGAGCATGGGGAGAGACGTTCTTTCATCTAGCAAAACCTGAACGGGTTGCAGGAGAAAATTTTACTCTGGTTTCTCATTCTGTTTCCTAGTGCCGGTTTGAAGTTCCTGCAGGTTTCACTGTAAATTCGAGTTGGTGCTAGTCCCTCCCTATATATATATATGGATTGTAGATTGCAACTGAAAAGAAACTTTGTGTTCCCAACAAGCTAGTTGAAGGACAGAATTCACACAATCATATGTCTCAGAACTTAGCATGTGGAGAGACGTTCGTTCATCAAGCACAAAGAACGGGTTGCAGGACAAAATTTTACTGTTGTTTCATTGTCTGTTTCCTAGTGCCGGTTTGAATTTCCTGCAGTTTTCACTGTAAAACATATTTGGAGCTAGCACATCCACATATATATTTATGGATTGTATTTGGCAACTGAAAAGAAACTATGTGTTCCCAACAAACTAGGTGAAGAATGGCTTTCACACACAGTTATCTCTCAGAACTGAGTATGGGGGGAGTTTTTCGTTCATCAAGCACAATAAACGGGTTGCCGGAGAAATTTTACTCTGAATTCTCAGTCTGTTTCCTAGTGCCGGTTTGAATTTCCTGCAATTTTCAATTTAAAACCGTGTTGGAGCTTGTTCGTCCCTATATATATATATGAATTGTTGTTTGCAACTGAAAAGATACTTTGTTTCCCAACAAGCTAGGTGAAGGTCCTCTTTCACACACAGTTATCTCTCACTCCTGAGCATGTGGAGAGACGTTCATTCACCTAGCAAAAAGGGAATGGGTTGCAGTGTAAATTTACCCTGGTTTCACTGTTTGTTTCATAGTGCCGTTTTGAAGTTCCTGCAATTTTCACTGTAAATTCGAGTTGGAGTTTATACCTACCCATATATATTTACGGAGTGGGGTTTGCAACTGGAAAGAAAATTTGTGTTCCAAACAAGATAGGTGAAGGACGGCTTACACACACATATATCTTTCAGAACTGATCATGTGGGGCGACGTTCGTTCATCTAGCACAAAGGGAATGAGTTGCAGGAGAAACTTTTTCTCTGGTTTCTCAGTTTGTTTCCTAGTGCCGGTTTGAAGTTCCTGCACTTTTCACTGTAAAATCGAGGTGGTGCTAGTCCCGCCCCATATATATTTACGGATTGTAGTTTGCAACTGAAAAGAAAATTTGTGTTCCCAAAAAGCTAGGTGAAGAACGGCATTCACACAATCATATCTCTCAGAACTGAGCATTTGGAGAGACGTTCATTCATCTAGCAGAAAGGGAACGGTTTGCAGTGGAAATTTTTACTCAGGTTTCTCAGTCTGTTTCTAATTGCCTGGTGAAGTTCCTGCAGTTTTCACTGTAAAACAGATTTGGACTTAGTACCTCCCCATATATATGTGAGGAGTGTAGATTGCAAATGAAAAGAAACTTTCTGTTCCCTACGAACTAGTTTAAGAATGTCTTTCACACACACATTCCTCTCAGAACTAAGCAAGTGGATACACGTTCGTTCATCTAGCTCAAAGGGAATGGGGTGCAGGAGAAACTTTTACTCTAGTTTCTCAGTCTGTTTCCTACTGCCGGTTTGAATTTCCAGCAGTTTTCCCTGTAAAACCGAGTTGGAAATAGTACCTCCCTCTATATATGTATGGATTGAAATTTGCAACTGAAAAGAATCTATGTGTTCCCAAAAAGCTAGGTGAAGGACGGATTTCACTCACGTTTATCTCTCAGACCTGAGCATGCGGAGAGAAGTTCATTCATTAAGCACAAGGAACTGGTTGAAGGAGAAAATTTTACTCTGGTTTCTCATTCTGTTTCATAGTGCCGGTTTGAATTTCCTGCAATTTTCACTGTAAAGCAGATTTGGAGCTAGTACAACCCCATAAATATGTATGGAGTGTATTTGGCATCTGAAAAGAAACTTTGTGTTCCCAACAATCTAGGTGAAGGGCGGAATTCACACAAAATTATCTCTCATAATTGAGCATGGGGAGAGAACTTCGTTCATCTTGCACAAAAGGAAAGGTTTGCAGGAGAAAACTTTTACTCTGTTTTCTCAGTCTGGTTCCTAGTGCCGGTTGGAATTTCCTGAAGTTTTCACTGTAAAACCGAGTAGGATATAATACCTCCCGATAAATATGTATGGAGTGTAGAGAGCAACTAAAAAAAATATTTGTTCCTAACAAGCTAGATGAAGGACGGCTTTCACACACACATATCTCTCTGACCAGAACATGTGGAGAGAAGTTCGTTCATCAAGCACAAAGGAACGGTTTGCTGGAGAATCTTTTACTCTAGTTTCTCAGTCTTTTTCCTAGTGCCGGTTTGAATTTCCTGCAGTTTTCACTGTAAATCTGAGTTGGAGCTAATATCTCCTCATAAATATGTATTGAGTGTAGTTTCCAAATTAAAAGAAACAGTGTGTTCCAAAGAAGATAGGTGAAGGTAGGCTTTCACACACAGTTATCTCTCAGAACTAAGCATGTTGATAGACGTTCGTTCATCTAGCATTAATGGAACGGTTTGCAGGAGAAACTGTTACTCTGTTTTCTCAGTCTGTTTCCTAGTGCCCTTTTGATGTTCCTCCAGTTTTCACTGTAATATCGATTTGGAACTTGTACCTCCCCATATATATCTATGGACCGTAGTTTGCAACTGAAAAGAACTTTGTGTTCCCAAAAAGCGATATGAAGTACGGCTTTCACACACACATATCTCTCAGACCTGAGCATGGGGAGAGAATTTCGTTCATCAAGCAAAAAGAAATGTTTGCATGAGAAAAGTTTACTCTGGTCTCTAAGTCTATTTCCTAGTGCCGGTTTGAATTTCCTGCAATTTTAACTGTAAAACAGATTTGAATCTTGTACATTCCCATATATATTTATGGAGTGTAGTATGCTAATGGAAAGAATCTTTGTGTTCCCAACAAGCTAGGTGAAGTACGGCTTTCACACACAGTTATCTCTCAGAATGGGCATGTGGAGAGACAATCGTTCAGGTAGCACAAAAGGAACGGGTTGCAGGAGAAAATTTTACTCTGGTTTCTCAGTGTTTCGTAGTGCCGGTTTGAAGTTCCTGCAATTTTCACTGTAAAACCGATTTGGATATAGTACCTCCCCAAAAATATTTATGGAGTGTATTTAGCAACTGAAAAAAATTTTTGTTCCCAACAAGCTATGTGAAGGATGGCTTTCACACACATATATCTCTCACAACTGAGCATGGGGGGTGTTTTTTGTTCATCTAGCTCAAAGGGAAAATTTTGCAGGAGAAACTTTAACTCTGGTATCCCAGTATGTTTCCTTGTGCCGGATTGAAATTCCGGCAGTTTTCACTGTAAAACCGATTTGGAGCTAGTACATAACCATATATATGTATGGAGTGTAGTTTACAACAGAAAAGAAACTTTGTGTTCCCAACAAGCTAGGATAAGTGAGGCTTTCACACACACTTATCTCTCTACATGAGCATGGGGAGAGACGTTCTTTCATCTAGCAAAACCTGAACGGGTTGCAGGAGAAAATTTTACTCTGGTTTCTCATTCTGTTTCCTAGTGCCGGTTTGAAGTTCCTGCAGGTTTCACTGTAAATTCGAGTTGGTGCTAGTCCCTCCCTATATATATATATGGATTGTAGATTGCAACTGAAAAGAAACTTTGTGTTCCCAACAAGCTAGTTGAAGGACAGAATTCACACAATCATATGTCTCAGAACTTAGCATGTGGAGAGACGTTCGTTCATCAAGCACAAAGAACGGGTTGCAGGACAAATTTTACTGTTGTTTCATTGTCTGTTTCCTAGTGCCGGTTTGAATTTCCTGCAGTTTTCACTGTAAAACATATTTGGAGCTAGCACATCCACATATATATTTATGGATTGTATTTGGCAACTGAAAAGAAACTATGTGTTCCCAACAAACTAGGTGAAGAATGGCTTTCACACACAGTTATCTCTCAGAACTGAGTATGGGGGGAGTTTTTCGTTCATCAAGCACAATAAACGGGTTGCCGGAGAACTTTTACTCTGAATTCTCAGTCTGTTTCCTAGTGCCGGTTTGAATTTCCTGCAATTTTCAATTTAAAACCGTGTTGGAGCTTGTTCGTCCCTATATATATATATGAATTGTTGTTTGCAACTGAAAAGATACTTTGTTTCCCAACAAGCTAGGTGAAGGTCCTCTTTCACACACAGTTATCTCTCACTCCTGAGCATGTGGAGAGACGTTCATTCACCTAGCAAAAAGGGAATGGGTTGCAGTGTAATTTACCCTGGTTTCACTGTTTGTTTCATAGTGCCGTTTTGAAGTTCCTGCAATTTTCACTGTAATTCGAGTTGGAGTTTATACTTACCCATATATATTTACGGAGTGGGGTTTGCAACTGGAAAGAAAATTTGTGTTCCAAACAAGATAGGTGAAGGACGGCTTACACACACATATATCTTCAGAACTGATCATGTGGGGCGACGTTCATTCATCTAGCACAAAGGGAATGAGTTGCAGGAGAAACTTTTCTCTGGTTTCTCAGTTTGTTTCCTAGTGGCCGTTTGAAGTCCTGCCACTTTTCACTGTAAAATCGAGGTGGTGCTAGTCCCGCCCAATATATATTTAACGGATTGTAGTTGCAACTGAAAAGAAAATTTGTGTCCCAAAAAGCTAGGTGAAGAAACGGCAGTCACACAATCATATCTCTCAGAACTGAGCATTTGGAGAGACGTTCATTCATCAGCAGAAACGGTTTGCAGTGGAAATTTTTACTCAGGTTTCTCAGTCTGTTTCTAATTGCCTGGTGAAGTTCCTGCAGTTTTCACTGTAAAACAGATTTGGACTTAGTACCTCCCATATATATGTGAGGAGTGTAGATTGCAAATGAAAAGAAACTTTCTGTTCCCTACGAACTAGTTTAAGAATGTCTTTCACACACACATTCCTCTCAGAACTAAGCAAGTGGATACACGTTCGTTCATCTAGCTCAAAGGGAATGGGGTGCAGGAGAAACTTTTACTCTAGTTTCTCAGTCTGTTTCCTACTGCCGGTTTGAATTTCCAGCAGTTTTCCCTGTAAAACCGAGTTGGAAATAGTACCTCCCTCTATATATGTATGGATTGAAATTTGCAACTGAAAAGAATCTATGTGTTCCCAAAAAGCTAGGTGAAGGACGGATTTCACTCACGTTTATCTCTCAGACCTGAGCATGCGGAGAGAAGTTCATCATTAAGCACAAGGAACTGGTTGAAGGAGAAAATTTTACTCTGGTTTCTCATTCTGTTTCATAGTGCCGGTTTGAATTTCCTGCAATTTTCACTGTAAAGCAGATTTGGAGCTAGTACAACCCCATAAATATGTATGGAGTGTATTTGGCATCTGAAAAGAAACTTTGTGTTCCCAACAATCTAGGTGAAGGGCGGAATTCACACAAAATTATCTCTCATAATTGAGCATGGGGAGAGAACTTCGTTCATCTTGCACAAAAGGAAAGGTTTGCAGGAGAAACTTTTACTCTGTTTTCTCAGTCTGGTTCCTAGTGCCGGTTGGAATTTCCTGAAGTTTTCACTGTAAAACCGAGTAGGATATAATACCTCCCGATAAATATGTATGGAGTGTAGAGAGCAACTAAAAAAAATATTTGTTCCTAACAAGCTAGATGAAGGACGGCTTTCACACACACATATCTCTCTGACCAGAACATGTGGAGAGAAGTTCGTTCATCAAGCACAAAGAACGGTTTGCTGGAGAATCTTTTACTCTAGTTTCTCAGTCTTTTTCCTAGTGCCGGTTTGAATTTCCTGCAGTTTTCACTGTAAATCTGAGTTGGAGCTAATATCTCCTCATAAATATGTATTGAGTGTAGTTTCCAAATTAAAAGAAACAGTGTGTTCCAAAGAAGATAGGTGAAGTTAGGCTTTCACACACAGTTATCTCTCAGAACTAAGCATGTATAGACGTTCGTTCATCTAGCATTAATGAACGGTTTGCAGGAGAAACTGTTACTCTGTTTTCTCAGTCTGTTTCCTAGTGCCCTTTTGATGTTCCTCCAGTTTTCACTGTAATATCGATTTGGAACTTGTACCTCCCCATATATATCTATGGACCGTAGTTTGCAACTGAAAAGAACTTTGTGTTCCCAAAAAGCGATATGAAGTACGGCTTTCACACACACATATCTCTCAGACCTGAGCATGGGGAGAGAATTTCGTTCATCAAGCAAAAAGAAATGTTTGCATGA